>NW_026696775.1:0-40736 GCF_030435755.1 Ochotona princeps | reverse complement strand
CACCATCAGGCTTCCAAGCAGCTCTCAAGGAAACTCAGTTTTCACACTCTATGCTTAGTGCCCTTTGAGTGCCTAGCACTGAAATGAAGCTTGGTGAGCATCCCACACAAACGAATGCTCCACATGCGGGTTTCACATGCCACCAACTCCACATTCACAGGCAACTTCAGCGCCACAGCCGTTTTCAGATAGCCCTCAATGCAAAGGCTGTAGACGCAAATATTGGTGTGAGAGCTGATTCAATCAAGGAAACACTGCATGTTGGTGAAGGGCATATTGAAGAAGGATCAGCCGAGTGGTTCTTGTGGGAGAACAACTCCATTTGGCTCACTAACTTCACACACCATCAGGCTTCCAAGCAGCTCTCAAGGAAACTCAGTTTTCACATTCTATGCTTAGTGCCCTTTGAGTGCCTAGGACTGAAATGAACCTTGGTAGAGCATCCCACACAAACGAATGCTCCACATGCGGGTTTCACATGCCACCAACTCCACATTCACAGGCAACTTCAGCGCCACAGCCGTTTTCAGATAGCCCTCAATGCAAAGGCTCTACATGCAAATATTGGTGTGAGAGCTAATTCAATCAAGGAAACAAGGCATGTTGGTGAAGGGCATATTGAAGAAGGATCAGCCGAGTGGTTCTTGTGGGAGAACAACTCCATTTGGCTCACTAACTTCACACACCATCAGGCTTCCAAGCAGCTCTCAAGGAAACTCAGTTTTCACACTCTATGCTTAGTGCCCTTTGAGTGCATTATCTAGGAATGAACCTGGTAGAGCATCCCACACAAACGAGTGCTCCACATGCGGGTTTCACATGCCACCAACTCCACATTCACAGGCAACTTCAGCGCCACAGCCGTTTTCAGATAGACCTCAGTGCAAAGGCTCTAGATGCAAATATTTGTGTGAGAGCTAATTCAATCAAGGAAACACTGCATGTTGGTGAAGGGCATATTGAAGAAGGATCAGCCGAGTGGTTCTTGTGGGAGAACAACTCCATTTGGCTCACTAACTTCACACACCATCAGGCTTCCAAGCAGCTCTCAAGGAAACTCAGTTTTCACACTCTATGCTTAGTGCCCTTTGAGTGCCTAGGCCTGAAATGAAGCTTGGTGAGCATCCCACACAAACGAATGCTCCACATGCGGGTTTCACATGCCACCAACTCCACATTCACAGGCAACTTCAGCGCCACAGCCGTTTTCAGATAGCCCTCAATGCAAAGGCTCTAGACGCAAATATTGGTGTGAGAGCTAATTCAATCAAGGAAACACTGCATGTTGGTGAAGGGCATATTGAAGAAGGATCAGCCGAGTGGTTCTTGTGGGAGAACAACTCCATTTGGCTCACTAACTACACACAACATCAGGCTTCCAAGCAGCTCTCAAGGAAACTCAGTTTTCACACTCTATGCTTAGTGCCCTTTGAGTGCATTATCTAGGAATGAACCTGGTAGAGCATCCCACACAAACGAATGCTCCACATGCGGGTTTCACATGCCACCAACTCCACATTCACAGGCAACTTCAGCGCCACAGCAGTTTTCAGATAGCCCTCGGTGCAAAGGCTCTAGACGCAAATATTGGTGTGAGAGCTAATTCAATCAAGCAAACACTGCATGTTGGTGAAGGGCATATTGAAGAAGGATCAGCCGAGTGGTTCTTGTGGGAGAACAACTCCATTTGGCTCACTAACTTCACACACCATCAGGCTTCCAAGCAGCTCTCAAGGAAACTCAGTTTTCACACTCTATGCTTAGTGCCCTTTGAGTGCCTAGGACTGAAATGAAGCTTGGTGAGCAGCCCACACAAACGAATGCCCCACATGCGGGTTTCACATGCCACCAACTCCACATTCAAAGGCAACTTCAGCGCCACAGCCGTTTTCAGATAGCCCTCAATGCAAAGGCTCTAGACGCAAATATTGGTGTGAGAGCTGATTCAATCAAGGAAACACTGCATGTTGATGAAGGGCATATTGAAGAAGTTTCAGCCGAGTGGTTCTTGTGGGAGAACAACTCCATTTGGCTCACTAACTTCACACAGCATCAGGCTTCCAAGCAGCTCTCAAGGAAACTCAGTTTTCACACTCTATGCTTAGTGCCGTTTGAGTGCATTATCTAGGAATGAACCTGGTAGAGCACCCACACAAACGAATGCTCCACATGCGGATTTCACATGCCACCAACACCACATACACAGGCAACTTCAGTGCCACAGCAGTTTTCAGATAGCCCTCAATGCAAAGGCTCTAGACGCAAATATTAGTGTGAGAGATAATACAATCAAGGAAACACTGCATGTTGGTGAAGGGCATATTGAAGAAGGATCAGCCGAGTGGTTCTTGTGGGAGAACAACTCCATTTGGCTCACTAACTTCACACACCATCAGGCTTCCAAGCAGCTCTCAAGGAAACTCAGTTTTCACACTCTATGCTTAGTGCCCTTTGAGTGCATTATCTAGGAATGAACCTGGTAGAGCATCCCACACAAACGAATGCTCCACATGCGGGTTTCACATGCCTCCAACTCCACATTCACAGGCAACTTCAGCGCCACAGCAGTTTTCAGATAGCCCTCAATGCAAAGGCTCTAGACGCAAATATTGGTGTGAGAGCTAATTCAATCAAGGAAACACTGCATGTTGGTGAAGGGCATATTGAAGAAGAATCAGCCAAGTGGTTCTTGTGGGAGAACAACTCCATTTGGTTCACTAACTTCACACACCATCAGGCTTCCAAGCAGCTCTCAAGGAAACTCAGTTTTCACATTCTATGCTTAGTGCCCTTTGAGTGCCGAGGACTGAAATGAAGCTTGGTGAGCATCACACACAAACCAATGCTCCATATGCGGGTTTCACATGCCATCAACTCCACATTCACAGGCAACTTCAGCGCCACAGCCGTTTTCAGATAGCCCTCAATGCAAAGGCTCTCGACGCAAATATTTGTGTGAGAGCTAATTCAATCAAGGAAACACTGCATGTTGGTGAAGGGCATATTGAAGAAGGATCAGCCGAGTGGTACTTGTGGGAGAACAACTCCATTTGGCTCACTAACTTCACACACCATCAGGCTTCCAAGCAGCTCTCAAGGAAACTCAGTTTTCACACTCTATGCTTAGTGCCTTTGAGTGCATTATCTAGGAATGGACCTGGTAGAGAACCCCACACAAACGAATGCTCCACATGCGGGTTTCACATGCCACCAACTCCACATTCTCAGGCAACTTCAGCGCCACAGCCGTTTTCAGATAGCCATCAATGCAAAGGCTCTAGACGCAAATATTGGTGTGAGAGCTAATTCAATCAAGGAAACACTGCATGTTGGTGAAGGGCATATTGAAGAAGAATCAGCCGAGTGGTACTTGTGGGAGAACAACTCCATTTGGCTCACTAACTTCACACACCATCAGGCTTCCAAGCAGCTCTCAAGGAAACTCAGTTTTCACACTCTATGCTTAGTGCCCTTTGAGTGCCTAAGACTGAAATGAAGCTTCGTGTGCATCCCACACAAACGAATGCTCCACATGCGGGTTTCACATGCCACCAACTCCACATTCACAGGCAACTTCAGCGCCACAGCCGTTTTCAGATAGCTCTCAATGCAAAGGCTCTAGATGCAAATATTGGTGTGAGAGCTAATTCAATCAAGGAAACACTTCATGTTGGTGAAGGGCATATTGAAGAAGGATCAGCCGAGTGGTTCTTATGGGAGAACAACTCCATTTGGCTCACTAACTTCACACACCATCAGGCTTCCAAGCAGCTCTCAAGGAAACTCAGTTTTCACACTCTATGCTTAGTGCCCTTTGAGTGCATTATCTAGGAATGAACCTGGTAGAGCATCCCACACAAACGAATGCTCCACATGTGGGTTTCACATGCCACCAACTCCACATTCACAGGCAACTTCAGCGCCACAGCCGTTTTCAGATAGCCCTCAATGCAAAGGCTCTAGACGCAAATATTGGTGTGAGAGCTAATTCAATCAAGGAAACACTGCATGTTGGTGAAGGGCATATTGAAGAAGGATCAGCCGAGTGGTTCTTGTGGGAGAACAACTCCATTTGGCTCACTAACTTCACACACCATCAGGCTTCCAAGCAGCTCTCAAGGAAACTCAGTTTTCACACTCTATGCTTAGTGCCCTGTGAGTGCCTAGCACTGAAATGAAGCTTGGTGAGCATCCCACACAAACTAATGCTCCACATGCGGGTTTCACATGCCACCAACTCCACATTCACAGGCAACTTCAGCGCCACAGCCGTTTTCAGATAGCCCTCAATGCAAGGGCTCTAGACGCAAATATTGGTGTGAGAGCTAATTCAATCAAGGAAACACTGCATGTTGGTGAAGGGCATATTGAAGAAGGATCAGCCGAGTGGTTCTTGTGGGAGAACAACTCCATTTGGCTCACTAACTTCACACACCATCAGGCTTCCAAGCAGCTCTCAAGGAAACTCAGTTTTCACACTCTATGCTTAGTTGCATTTGAGTGCATTATCTAGGAATGAACCTGGTAGAGCATCCCACACAAACGAATGCTCCACATGCGGGTTTCACATACCACCAACTCCACATTCTCAGGCAACTTCAGGGCCACCGCCGTTTTCAGATAGCCCTCAATGCAAAGGCTCTACATGCAAATATTGGTGTGAGAGCTAATTCAATCAAGGAAACACTGCATGTTGGTGAAGGGCATATTGAAGAAGGATCAGCAGAGTGGTTCTTGTGGGAGAACAAATCCATTTGGCTCACTAACTTCACACACCATCAGGCTTCCAAGCAGCTCTCAAGGAAACTCAGTTTTCACACTCTATGCTTAGTGCCTTTTGAGTGCCTAGGACTGAAATGAAGCTTGGTGAGCATCCCACACAAACGCGTGCTCCACATGCGGGTTTCACATGCCACCAACTCCACATTCACAGGCAACTTCAGTGCCACAGCCGTTTTCAGATAGCCCTCAATGCAAAGGCTCTAGACGCAAATATTGGTGTGAGAGCTAATTCAATCAAGGAAACACTGCATGTTGGTGAAGGGCATATTGAAGAAGGATCAGCCGAGTGGTTCTTGTGGGAGAACAACTCCATTTGGCTCACTAACTTCACACACCATCAGGCTTCCAAGCAGCTCTCAAGGAAACTCAGTTTTCACACTCTATGCTTAGTGCCCTTTGAGTGCATTATCTAGGAATGAACCTGGTAGAGCATCCTCACAAACAAATGCTCCACATGCGGGTTTCACATGCCACCATCTCCACATTCTCAGGCAACTTCAGCGCCACAGCCGTTTTCAGATAGCCCTCAATGCAAAGGCTCTAGACGCAAATATTGGTGTGAGAGCTAATTCAATCAAGGAAGCACTGCGTGTTGGTGAAGGGCATATTGAAGAAGGATCAGCCGAGTGGTTCTTGTGGGAGAACAACTCCATTTGGCACACTAACTTCACACACCATCAGGCTTCTAAGCAGCTCTCAAGGAAACTCAGTTTTCACACTCTATGCTTAGTGCCCTTTGAGTGCCTAAGACTGAAATGCAGCTTCGTGTGCATCCCACACAAACGAATGCTCCACATGCGGGTTTCACATGCCACCATCTCCACATTCTCAGGCAACTTCAGCGCCACAGCCGTTTTCAGATAGCCCTCAATGCAAAGGCTCTAGACGCAAATATTGGTGTGGGAGCTAATTCAATCAAGGAAGCACTGCATGTTGGTGAAGGCCATATTGAAGAAGAATCAGCCGAGTGGTTCTTGTGGGAGAACAAATCCATTTGGCTTACTAACTTCACACACCATCAGGCTTCCAAGCAGCTCTCAAGGAAACTCAGTTTTCACACTCTATGCTTAGTGCCTTTTGAGTGCCTAGGTCTGAAATGAAGTTTGGTGAGCATCCCACACAAACGAATGCTCCACATGCGGGTTTCACATGACACCAACTCCACATTCACAGGCAACTTCAGCGCCACAGCCGTTTTCAGATAGACCTCAGTGCAAAGGCTCTAGATGCAAATATTTGTGTGAGAGCTAATTCAATCAAGGAAACACTGCATGTTGGTGAAGGGCATATTGAAGAAGGATCAGCCGAGTGGTTCTTGTGGGAGAACAACTCCATTTGGCTCACTAACTTCACACACCATCAGGCTTCCAAGCAGCTGTCAAGGAAACTCAGTTTTCACACTCTATGCTTAGTGCCCTTTGAGTGCATTATCTAGGAATGAACCTGGTAGAGCATCCCACACAAACGAGTGCTCCACATGCGGGTTTCACATGCCACCAACTCCACATTCACAGGCAACTTCAGCGCCACAGCCGTTTTCAGATAGACCTCAGTGCAAAGGCTCTAGATGCAAATATTTGTGTGAGAGCTAATTCAATCAAGGAAACACTGCATGTTGGTGAAGGGCATATTGAAGAAGGATCAGCCGAGTGGTTCTTGTGGGAGAACAACTCCATTTGGCTCACTAACTTCACACACCATCAGGCTTCCAAGCAGCTGTCAAGGAAACTCAGTTTTCACACTCTATGCTTAGTGCCCTTTGAGTGCCTAGCACTGAAATGAAGCTTGGTGAGCATCCCACACAAACGAATGCTCCACATGCGGGTTTCACATGCCACCAACTCCACATTCACAGGCAACTTCAGCGCCACAGCCGTTTTCAGATAGCCCTCAATGCAAAGGCTGTAGACGCAAATATTGGTGTGAGAGCTGATTCAATCAAGGAAACACTGCATGTTGGTGAAGGGCATATTGAAGAAGGATCAGCCGAGTGGTTCTTGTGGGAGAACAACTCCATTTGGCTCACTAACTTCACACACCATCAGGCTTCCAAGCAGCTCTCAAGGAAACTCAGTTTTCACACTCTATGCTTAGTGCCCTTTGAGTGCCTAGGCCTGAAATGAAGCTTGGTGAGCATCCCACACAAACGAATGCTCCACATGCGGGTTTCACATGCCACCAACTCCACATTCACAGGCAACTTCAGCGCCACAGCCGTTTTCAGATAGCCCTCAATGCAAAGGCTCTAGACGCAAATATTGGTGTGAGAGCTAATTCAATCAAGGAAACACTGCATGTTGGTGAAGGGCATATTGAAGAAGGATCAGCCGAGTGGTTCTTGTGGGAGAACAACTCCATTTGGCTCACTAACTACACACAACATCAGGCTTCCAAGCAGCTCTCAAGGAAACTCAGTTTTCACACTCTATGCTTAGTGCCCTTTGAGTGCATTATCTAGGAATGAACCTGGTAGAGCATCCCACACAAACGAATGCTCCACATGCGGGTTTCACATGCCACCAACTCCACATTCACAGGCAACTTCAGCGCCACAGCAGTTTTCAGATAGCCCTCGGTGCAAAGGCTCTAGACGCAAATATTGGTGTGAGAGCTAATTCAATCAAGCAAACACTGCATGTTGGTGAAGGGCATATTGAAGAAGGATCAGCCGAGTGGTTCTTGTGGGAGAACAACTCCATTTGGCTCACTAACTTCACACACCATCAGGCTTCCAAGCAGCTCTCAAGGAAACTCAGTTTTCACACTCTATGCTTAGTGCCCTTTGAGTGCCTAGGACTGAAATGAAGCTTGGTGAGCAGCCCACACAAACGAATGCCCCACATGCGGGTTTCACATGCCACCAACTCCACATTCAAAGGCAACTTCAACGCCACAGCCGTTTTCAGATAGCCCTCAATGCAAAGGCTCTAGACGCAAATATTGGTGTGAGAGCTGATTCAATCAAGGAAACACTGCATGTTGATGAAGGGCATATTGAAGAAGTTTCAGCCGAGTGGTTCTTGTGGGAGAACAACTCCATTTGGCTCACTAACTTCACACAGCATCAGGCTTCCAAGCAGCTCTCAAGGAAACTCAGTTTTCACACTCTATGCTTAGTGCCGTTTGAGTGCATTATCTAGGAATGAACCTGGTAGAGCACCCACACAAACGAATGCTCCACATGCGGATTTCACATGCCACCAACTCCACATTCTCAGGCAACTTCAGTGCCACAGCAGTTTTCAGATAGCCCTCAATGCAAAGGCTCTAGACGCAAATATTAGTGTGAGAGATAATACAATCAAGGAAACACTGCATGTTGGTGAAGGGCATATTGAAGAAGGATCAGCCGAGTGGTTCTTGTGGGAGAACAACTCCATTTGGCTCACTAACTTCACACACCATCAGGCTTCCAAGCAGCTCTCAAGGAAACTCAGTTTTCACACTCTATGCTTAGTGCCCTTTGAGTGCATTATCTAGGAATGAAGCTGGTAGAGCATCCCACACAAACGAATGCTCCACATGCGGGTTTCACATGCCTCCAACTCCACATTCACAGGCAACTTCAGCGCCACAGCAGTTTTCAGATAGCCCTCAATGCAAAGGCTCTAGACGCAAATATTGGTGTGAGAGCTAATTCAATCAAGGAAACACTGCATGTTGGTGAAGGGCATATTGAAGAAGAATCAGCCAAGTGGTTCTTGTGGGAGAACAACTCCATTTGGTTCACTAACTTCACACACCATCAGGCTTCCAAGCAGCTCTCAAGGAAACTCAGTTTTCACATTCTATGCTTAGTGCCCTTTGAGTGCCGAGGACTGAAATGAAGCTTGGTGAGCATCACACACAAACCAATGCTCCATATGCGGGTTTCACATGCCATCAACTCCACATTCACAGGCAACTTCAGCGCCACAGCCGTTTTCAGATAGCCCTCAATGCAAAGGCTCTCGACGCAAATATTTGTGTGAGAGCTAATTCAATCAAGGAAACACTGCATGTTGGTGAAGGGCATATTGAAGAAGGATCAGCCGAGTGGTACTTGTGGGAGAACAACTCCATTTGGCTCACTAACTTCACACACCATCAGGCTTCCAAGCAGCTCTCAAGGAAACTCAGTTTTCACACTCTATGCTTAGTGCCTTTGAGTGCATTATCTAGGAATGGACCTGGTAGAGAACCCCACACAAACGAATGCTGCACATGCGGGTTTCACATGCCACCAACTCCACATTCTCAGGCAACTTCAGCGCCACAGCCGTTTTCAGATAGCCATCAATGCAAAGGCTCTAGACGCAAATATTGGTGTGAGAGCTAATTCAATCAAGGAAACACTGCATGTTGGTGAAGGGCATATTGAAGAAGAATCAGCCGAGTGGTACTTGTGGGAGAACAACTCCATTTGGCTCACTAACTTCACACACCATCAGGCTTCCAAGCAGCTCTCAAGGAAACTCAGTTTTCACACTCTATGCTTAGTGCCCCTTGAGTGCCTAAGACTGAAATGAAGCTTCGTGTGCATCCCACACAAACGAATGCTCCACATGCGGGTTTCACATGCCACCAACTCCACATTCACAGGCAACTTCAGCGCCACAGCCGTTTTCAGATAGCCCTCAATGCAAGGGCTCTAGACGCAAATATTGGTGTGAGAGCTAATTCAATCAAGGAAACACTGCATGTTGGTGAAGGGCATATTGAAGAAGGATCAGCAGAGTGGTTCTTGTGGGAGAACAACTCCATTTGGCTCACTAACTTCACACACCATCAGGCTTCCAAGCAGCTCTCAAGGAAACTCATTTTTCACACTCTATGCTTAGTTGCATTTGAGTGCATTATCTAGGAATGAACCTGGTAGAGCATCCCACACAAACGAATGCTCCACATGCGGGTTTCACATGCCACCAACTCCACATTCTCAGGCAACATCAGGGCCACCGCCGTTTTCAGATAGCCCTCAATGCAAAGGCTCTACATGCAAATATTGGTGTGAGAGCTAATTCAATCAAGGAAACACTGCATGTTGGTGAAGGGCATATTGAAGAAGGATCAGCAGAGTGGTTCTTGTGGGAGAACAACTCCATTTGGCTCACTAACTTCACACACCATCAGGCTTCCAAGCAGCTCTCAAGGAAACTCAGTTTTCACACTCTATGCTTAGTGCCTTTTGAGTGCCTAGGACTGAAATGAAGCTTGGTGAGCATCCCACACAAACGCGTGCTCCACATGCGGGTTTCACATGCCACCAACTCCACATTCACAGGCAACTTCAGCGCCACAGCCGTTTTCAGATAGCCCTCAATGCAAAGGCTCTAGACGCAAATATTGGTGTGAGAGCTAATTCAATCAAGGAAACACTGCATGTTGGTGAAGGGCATATTGAAGAAGGATCAGCCGAGTGGTTCTTGTGGGAGAACAACTCCATTTGGCTCACTAACTTCACACACCATCAGGCTTCCAAGCAGCTCTCAAGGAAACTCAGTTTTCACACTCTATGCTTAGTGCCCTTTGAGTGCATTATCTAGGAATGAACCTGGTAGAGCATCCTCACAAACAAATGCTCCACATGCGGGTTTCACATGCCACCATCTCCACATTCTCAGGCAACTTCAGCGCCACAGCCGTTTTCAGATAGCCATCAATGCAAAGGCTCTAGACGCAAATATTGGTGTGAGAGCTAATTCAATCAAGGAAGCACTGCGTGTTGGTGAAGGGCATATTGAAGAAGGATCAGTCGAGTGGTTCTTGTGGGAGAACAACTCCATTTGGCTCACTAACTTCACACACCATCAGGCTTCTAAGCAGCTCTCAAGGAAACTCAGTTTTCACACTCTATGCTTAGTGCCCTTTGAGTGCCTAAGACTGAAATGAAGCTTCGTGTGCATCCCACACAAACGAATGCTACACATGCGGGTTTCACATGCCACCAACTCCACATTCACAGGCAACTTCAGCGCCACAGCCGTTTTCAGATAGCTCTCAATACAAAGGCTCTCAACGCAAATATTGGTGTGACAGCTAATTCAATCAAGGAAACACTGCATGTTGGTGAAGGGCATATTGAAGAAGGATCAGCCGAGTGGTTCTTATGGGAGAACAACTCCATTTGGCTCACTAACTTCACACACCATTAGGCTTCCAAGCAGCTCTCAAGGAAACTCAGTTTTCACACTCTATGCTTAGTGCCCTTTGAGTGCATTATCTAGGAATGAACCTGGTAGAGCATCCCACACAAACGAATGCTCCACATGTGGGTTTCACATGCCACCAACTCCACATTCACAGGCAACTTCAGCGCCACAGCCGTTTTCAGATAGCCCTCAATGCAAAGGCTGTAGACGCAAATATTGGTGTGAGAGCTAATTCAATCAAGGAAACACTGCATGTTGGTGAAAGGCATATTGAAGAAGGATCAGCCGAGTGGTTCTTGTGGGAGAACAACTCCATTTGGCTCACTAACTTCACACACCATCAGGCTTCCAAGCAGCTCTCAAGGAAACTCAGTTTTCACACTCTATGCTTAGTGCCCTTTGAGTGCCTAGGACTGAAATGAAGCTTGGTGAGCATCCCACACAAACTAATGCTCCACATGCGGGTTTCACATGCCACCAACTCCACATTCACAGGCAACTTCAGCGCCACAGCCGTTTTCAGATAGCCCTCAATGCAAGGGCTCTAGACGCAAATATTGGTGTGAGAGCTAATTCAATCAAGGAAACACTGCATGTTGGTGAAGGGCATATTGAAGAAGGATCAGCAGAGTGGTTCTTGTGGGAGAACAACTCCATTTGGCTCACTAACTTCACACACCATCAGGCTTCCAAGCAGATCTCAAGGAAACTCAGTTTTCACACTCTATGCTTAGTGCCCTTTGAGTGCATTATCTAGGAATGAACCTGGTAGAGCATCCCACACAGACGAATGCTCCACATGCGGGTTTCACATGCCACCAACTCCACATTCTCAGGCAACTTCAGGGCCACCGCCGTTTTCAGATAGCCCTCAATGCAAAGGCTCTACATGCAAATATTGGTGTGAGAGCTAATTCAATCAAGGAAACACTGCATGTTGGTGAAGGGCATATTGAAGAAGGATCAGCAGAGTGGTTCTTGTGGGAGAACAACTCCATTTGGCTCACTAACTTCACACACCATCAGGCTTCCAAGCAGCTCTCAAGGAAACTCAGTTTTCACACTCTATGCTTAGTGCCTTTTGAGTGCCTAGGACTGAAATGAAGCTTGGTGAGCATCCCACACAAACGCGTGCTCCACATGCGGGTTTCACATGCCACCAACTCCACATTCACAGGCAACTTCAGCGCCACAGCCGTTTTCAGATAGCCCTCAATGCAAAGGCTCTAGACGCAAATATTGGTGTGAGAGCTAATTCAATCAAGGAAACACTGCATGTTGGTGAAGGGCATATTGAAGAAGGATCAGCCGAGTGGTTCTTGTGGGAGAACAACTCCATTTGGCTCACTAACTTCACACACCATCAGGCTTCCAAGCAGCTCTCAAGGAAACTCAGTTTTCACACTCTATGCTTAGTGCCCTTTGAGTGCATTATCTAGGAATGAACCTGGTAGAGCATCCTCACAAACAAATGCTCCACATGCGGGTTTCACATGCCACCATCTCCACATTCTCAGGCAACTTCAGCGCCACAGCCGTTTTCAGATAGCCCTCAATGCAAAGGCTCTAGACGCAAATATTGGTGTGAGAGCTAATTCAATCAAGGAAGCACTGCGTGTTGGTGAAGGGCATATTGAAGAAGGATCAGCCGAGTGGTTCTTGTGGGAGAACAACTCCATTTGGCACACTAACTTCACACACCATCAGGCTTCTAAGCAGCTCTCAAGGAAACTCAGTTTTCACACTCTATGCTTAGTGCCCTTTGAGTGCCTAAGACTGAAATGCAGCTTCGTGTGCATCCCACACAAACGAATGCTCCACATGCGGGTTTCACATGCCACCAACTCCACATTCTCAGGCAACTTCAGCGCCACAGCCGTTTCCGATAGCTCTCAATGCAAAGGCTCTCGACGCAAATATTGGTGTGAGAGCTAATTCAATCAAGGAAACACTGTATATTGGTGAAGGGCATATTGAAGAAGGATCAGCCGAGTGGTTCTTGTGGGAGAACAACTCCATTTGGCTCACTAACTTCACACACAACATCAGGCTTCCAAGCAGCTCTCAAGAAAACTCAGTTTTCACTCTCTATGCTTAGTGCCCTTTGAGTGAATTATCTAGAAATGAACCTGGTAGAGCATCCCACACAAACGAATGCTCCACATGCGGGTTTCACATGCCACCAACTCCACATTCACAGGCAACTTCAGCGCCACAGCCGTATTCAGATAGCCCTCAATGCAAAGGCTCTAGATGCAAATATTGGTGTGAGAGCTAATTCAATCAAGGAAACACTGCATGTTGGTGAAGGGCATATTGAAGAAGGATCAGCTGAGTGGTTCTTGTGGGAGAACAACTCCATTTGGCTCACTAACTTCACACACCATCAGGCTTCCAAGCAGCTCTCAAGGAAACTCAGTTTTCACACTCTATGCTTAGTGCCCTTTGAGTGCCTAAGACTGAAATGAAGCTTCGTGTGCATCCCACACAAACGAATGCTCCACATGCGGGTTTCACATACTACCAACTCCACATTCACAGGCAACTTCAGCGCCACAGCCGTTTCTGATAGCTCTCAATGCAAATGCTCTAGATGCAAATATTGGTGTGAGAGCTAATTCAATCAAGGAAACACTGCATGTTGGTGAAGGGCATATTGAAGAAGAATCAGCCGAGTGGTTCTTGTGGGAGAACAAATCCATTTGGCTTACTAACTTCACACACCATCAGGCTTCCAAGCAGCTCTCAAGGAAACTCAGTTTTCACACTCTATGCTTAGTGCCTTTTGAGTGCCTAGGTCTGAAATGAAGTTTGGTGAGCATCCCACACAAACGAATGCTCCACATGCGGATTTCACATGCCACCAACTCCACATTCACAGGCAACTTCAGCGCCACAGCAGTTTTCAGATAGCCTCAATGCAAAGGCTCTAGACACAAATATTGGTGTGACAGCTAATTCAGTCAAGGAAACACTGCATGTTGGTGAAGGGCATATTGAAGAAGGATCAGCCGAGTGGTTCTTGTGGGAGAACAACTCCATTTGGCTCACTAACTTCACACACCATCAGGCTTCCAAGCAGCTCTCAAGGAAACTCAGTTTTCACACTCTATGCTTAGTGCCCTTTGAGTGCATTATCTAGGAATGAACCTGGTAGAGCATCCCACACAAACGAATGCTCCACATGCGGGTTTCAGATGCCACCAACTCCACATTCTCAGGCAACTTCAGCGCCACAGCCGTTTTCAGATAGCCCTCAATGCAAAGGCTCTAGACGCAAATATTGGTGTGACAGCTAATTCAATCAAGGAAACACTTCATGTTGTTGAAGGGCATATTGAAGAAGGTTCACCCGAGTGGTTCTTGTGGGAGAACAACTCCATTTGGCTCACTAACTTCACACACCATCAGGTTTCCAAGCAGCTCTCAAGGAAACTCAGTTTTCACACTCTATGCTTAGTGCCCTTTGAGTGCCTAAGACTGAAATGAAGCTTCGTGTGCATCCCAAACAAACGAATGCTCCACATGCGGGTTTCACATGCCACCAACTCCACATTCACAGGCAACTTCAGCGCCACAGCCGTTTTCAGATAGCCCTCAATACAAAGGTTCTCAACGCAAATATTGGTGTGAGAGCTAATTCAATCAAGGAAACACTGCATGTTGGTGAAGGGCATATTGAAGAAGGATCAGCCGAGTGGTTCTTGTGGGAGAACAACTCCATTTGGCTCACTAACTTCACACACCATCAGGCTTCCAAGCAGCTCTCAAGGAAACTCAGTTTTCACACTCTATGCTTAGTGCCCTTTGAGTGTATTATCTAGGAATGAACCTGGCAGAGAACCCCACACAAACGAATGCTCCACATGCGGGTTTCACATGCCACCAACTCCACATTCACAGGCAACTTCAGTGCCACATCCGTTTTCATATAGCCCTCAATGCAAAGGCTCTAGACGCAAATATTGGTGTGAGAGATAATTCAATCAAGGAAACACTGCATGTTGGTGGAGGGCATATTGAAGAAGGATCAGCCGAGTGGTTCTTGTGGGAGAACAACTCCATTTGGCTCACTAACTTCACACACCATCAGGCTTCCAAGCAGCTCTCAAGGAAACTCAGTTTTCATACTCTATGCTTAGTGCCCTTTGAGTGCATTTTCTAGGAATGAACCTGGTAGAGCATCCCACACAAACGAATGCTCCACATGCGGGTTTCACATGCCACCAACTCTACATTCACAGACAACTTCAGCGCCACAGCCGTTTTCAGATAGCCCTCAATGCAAAGGCTCTAGACGCAAATATTGGTGTGAGAGCTAATTCAATCAAGGAAACACTGCATGTTGGTGAAGGGCATATTGAAGAAGGATCAGCCGAGTGGTTCTTGCGGGAGAACAACTCCATTTGGCTCACTAACTTCACACACCATCAGGCTTCCAAGCAGCTCTCAAGGAAACTCAGTTTTCACACTCTATGCTTAGTGCCCTTTGAGTGCCTAGCACTGAAATGAAGCTTGGTGAGCATCCCACACAAACGAATGCTCCACATGCGGGTTTCACATGCCACCAACTCCACATTCACAGGCAACTTCAGCGCCACAGCCGTTTTCAGATAGCCCTCAATGCAAAGGCTGTAGACGCAAATATTGGTGTGAGAGCTGATTCAATCAAGGAAACACTGCATGTTGGTGAAGGGCATATTGAAGAAGGATCAGCCGAGTGTTTCTTGTGGGAGAACAACTCCATTTGGCTCACTAACTTCACACACCATCAGGCTTCCAAGCAGCTCTCAAGGAAACTCAGTTTTCACACTCTATGCTTAGTGCCCTTTGAGTGCCTAGGACTGAAATGAACCTTGGTAGATCATCCCACACAAACGAATGCTCCACATGCGGGTTTCACATGCCACCAACTCCACATTCACAGGCAACTTCAGCGCCACAGCCGTTTTCAGATAGCCCTCAATGCAAAGGCTCTACATGCAAATATTGGTGTGAGAGCTAATTCAATCAAGGAAACAAGGCATGTTGGTGAAGGGCATATTGAAGAAGGATCAGCCGAGTGGTTCTTGTGGGAGAACAACTCCATTTGGCTCACTAACTTCACACACCATCAGGCTTCCAAGCAGCTCTCAAGGAAACTCAGTTTTCACACTCTATGCTTAGTGCCGTTTGAGTGCCTAGGACTGAAATGAAGCTTGGTGAGCATCCCACACAAACGAATGCTCCACATGCGGGTTTCACATGACACCAACTCCACATTCACAGGCAACTTCAGCGCCACAGCCGTTTTCAGATAGACCTCAGTGCAAAGGCTCTAGATGCAAATATTTGTGTGAGAGCTAATTCAATCAAGGAAACACTGCATGTTGGTGAAGGGCATATTGAAGAAGGATCAGCCGAGTGGTTCTTGTGGGAGAACAACTCCATTTGGCTCACTAACTTCACACACCATCAGGCTTCCAAGCAGCTCTCAAGGAAACTCAGTTTTCACACTCTATGCTTAGTGCCCTTTGAGTGCATTATCTAGGAATGAACCTGGTAGAGCATCCCACACAAACGAGTGCTCCACATGCGGGTTTCACATGCCACCAACTCCACATTCACAGGCAACTTCAGCGCCACAGCCGTTTTCAGATAGACCTCAGTGCAAAGGCTCTAGATGCAAATATTTGTGTGAGAGCTAATTCAATCAAGGAAACACTGCATGTTGGTGAAGGGCATATTGAAGAAGGATCAGCCGAGTGGTTCTTGTGGGAGAACAACTCCATTTGGCTCACTAACTTCACACACCATCAGGCTTCCAAGCAGCTCTCAAGGAAACTCAGTTTTCACACTCTATGCTTAGTGCCCTTTGAGTGCCTAGCACTGAAATGAAGCTTGGTGAGCATCCCACACAAACGAATGCTCCACATGCGGGTTTCACATGCCACCAACTCCACATTCACAGGCAACTTCAGCGCCACAGCCGTTTTCAGATAGCCCTCAATGCAAAGGCTGTAGACGCAAATATTGGTGTGAGAGCTGATTCAATCAAGGAAACACTGCATGTTGGTGAAGGGCATATTGAAGAAGGATCAGCCGAGTGGTTCTTGTGGGAGAACAACTCCATTTGGCTCACTAACTTCACACACCATCAGGCTTCCAAGCAGCTCTCAAGGAAACTCAGTTTTCACACTCTATGCTTAGTGCCCTTTGAGTGCCTAGCACTGAAATGAACCTTGGTAGAGCATCCCACACAAACGAATGCTCCACATGCGGGTTTCACATGCCACCAACTCCACATTCACAGGCAACTTCAGCGCCACAGCCGTTTTCAGATAGCCCTCAATGCAAAGGCTCTACATGCAAATATTGGTGTGAGAGCTAATTCAATCAAGGAAACAAGGCATGTTGGTGAAGGGCATATTGAAGAAGGATCAGCCGAGTGGTTCTTGTGGGAGAACAACTCCATTTGGCTCACTAACTTCACACACCATCAGGCTTCCAAGCAGCTCTCAAGGAAACTCAGTTTTCACACTCTATGCTTAGTGCCCTTTGAGTGCCTAGGACTGAAATGAAGCTTGGTGAGCATCCCACACAAACGAATGCTCCACATGCGGGTTTCACATGACACCAACTCCACATTCACAGGCAACTTCAGCGCCACAGCCGTTTTCAGATAGACCTCAGTGCAAAGGCTCTAGATGCAAATATTTGTGTGAGAGCTAATTCAATCAAGGAAACACTGCATGTTGGTGAAGGGCATATTGCAGAAGGATCAGCCGAGTGGTTCTTGTGGGAGAACAACTCCATTTGGCTCACTAACTTCACACACCATCAGGCTTCCAAGCAGCTCTCAAGGAAACTCAGTTTTCACACTCTATGCTTAGTGCCCTTTGAGTGCATTATCTAGGAATGAACCTGGTAGAGCATCCCACACAAACGAGTGCTCCACATGCGGGTTTCACATGCCACCAACTCCACATTCACAGGCAACTTCAGCGCCACAGCCGTTTTCAGATAGACCTCAGTGCAAAGGCTCTAGATGCAAATATTTGTGTGAGAGCTAATTCAATCAAGGAAACACTGCATGTTGGTGAAGGGCATATTGAAGAAGGATCAGCCGAGTGGTTCTTGTGGGAGAACAACTCCATTTGGCTCACTAACTTCACACACCATCAGGCTTCCAAGCAGCTCTCAAGGAAACTCAGTTTTCACACCCTATGGTGAGTGTCCTTTGAGTGCCTAAGACTGAAATGAAGCTTGGTGAGCATCCCACACAAACGAATGCTCCACATGCGGGTTTCACATGCTACCAACTCCACATTCACAGGCAACTTCAGCGCCACAGTCGTTTCCGATAGCTCTCAATGCAAAGGTTCTAGATGCAAATATTTGTGTGAGAGCTAATTCAATCAA
Organism: Ochotona princeps; assembly: GCF_030435755.1. NCBI lineage: Eukaryota > Metazoa > Chordata > Mammalia > Lagomorpha > Ochotonidae > Ochotona > Ochotona princeps. The sequence goes on along the minus strand of NW_026696775.1, from coordinate 22,422 downwards.
GGAAACACTGCATGTTGGTGAAGGGCATATTGAAGAAGAATCAGCCGAGTGGTTCTTGTGGGAGAACAAATCCATTTGGCTCACTAACTTCACACACCATCAGGCTTCAAAGCAGCTCTCAAGGAAACTCAGTTTTCACACTCTAAGCTTAGTGCCCTTTGAGTGCATTATCTAGGAATGATCCTGGTAGTGAACGCCCCACAAACGAATGCTCCACATGCGGGTTTCACATGCCACCAACTCCACATTCACAGGCAACTTCAGCGCCACAGCCGTTTTCAGATAGCCCTCAATGCAAAGGCTCTACATGCAAATATTGGTGTGAGAGCTAATTCAATCAAGGAAACGCTGCATGTTAGTGAAGGGCATATTGAAGAAGGATCAGCCGAGTGGTTCTTGTGGGAGAACAACTCCATTTGGCTCACTAACTTCACACACCATCAGGCTTCCAAGCAGCTCTCAAGGAAACTCAGTTTTCACACTCTATGCTTAGTGCCCTTTGAGTGTATTATCTAGGAATGAACCTGGTAGAGAACCCCACACAAACGAATGCTCCACATGTGGGTTTCACATGCCACCAACTCCACATTCACAGGCAACTTCAGTGCCACATCCGTTTTCAGATAGCCCTCAATGCAAAGGCTTTAGATGCAAATATTGGTGTGAGAGCTAATTCAATCAAGGAAACACTGCATGTTGGGAAGGGCATATTGAAGAAGGTTCAGCCGAGTGGTTCTTGTGGGAGAACAACTCATTTTGGCTCACTAACTTCACACACCATCAGGCTTCCAAGCAGCTCTCAAGGAAACTCAGTTTTCACACTCTATGCTTAGTGCCCTTTGAGTGCCTAAGACTGAAATGAAGCTTCGTGTGCACCCCACACAAACGAATGCTCCACATGCGCGTTTCACATGCCACCAAGTCCACATTCACAGGCAACTTCAGTGCCACAGCCGTTTCCGATAGCTCTCCATGCAAAGGCTCTAGACGCAAATATTGGTGTGAGAGCTAATTCAATCAATGAAACACAGCATGTTGGTGAAGGACATATTGAAGAAGGATCAGCCGAGTGGTTCTTGTGGGAGAACAACTCCATTTGGCTCACTAACTTCACACACCATCAGGCTTCCAAGCAGCTCTCAAGGAAACTCAGTTTTCACACTCTATGCTTAGTGCCCTTTGAGTGCCTAGGACTGAAATGATGCTTGGTGAGCATCCCACACAAACGAATGCTCCACATGCGGGTTTCACATGCCACCAACTCCACATTCACAGGCAACTTCAGCGCCACAGCCGTTTTCAGATAGCTCTCAATGCAAAGGCTCTAGACGCAAATATTGGTGTGAGAGCAAATTCAATCAAGGAAATACTGCATGTTGGTGAAGGGCATATTGAAGAAGGATCAGCCGAGTGGTTCTTGTGGGAGAACAACTCCATTTGGCTCACTAACTTCACACACCATCAGGCTTCCCAGCAGCTCTCAAGGAAACTTAGTTTTCACACTCTATGCTTAGTGCCCTTTGAGTGCCTAGGACTGAAATGAAGCTTGGTGAGCATCCCAAACAACCGAATGCTCCACATGCGGGTTTCACATGCCACCAACTCCACATTCACAGGCAACTTCAGCGCCACAGCCGTTTTCAGATAGCCCTCAATGCAAAGGCTCTAGACGCAAATATTGGTGTGAGAGCTAATGCAATCAAGGAAACACTGCATGTTGGTGAAGGGCATATTGAAGAAGGATAGGCCGAGTGGTTCTTGTGGGAGAACAACTCCATTTGGCTCACTAACTTCACACACCATCAGGCTTCCAAGCAGCTCTCAAGGAAACTCAGTTTTCACACTCTATGCTTAGTGCCCTTTGAGTGTATTATCTAGGAATGAACCTGGTAGAGCATCCCACACAAACGAATGCTCCACATGCGGGTTTCACATGTCACCAAGTCCACATTCACAGGCAACTTCAGCGCCACAGCCGTTTTCAGATAGCCCTCAATGCAAAGGCTGTAGACGCAAATATTGGTGTGAGAGTTATTCAATCAAGGAAACACTGCATGTTGGTGAAGGGCATATTGAAGAAGGATCACCCGAGTGGTTCTTGTGGGAGAACAACTCCATTTGGCTCACTAACTTCACACACCATCAGGCTTCAAAGCAGCTCTCAAGGAAACTCAGTTTTCACACTCTATGCTTAGTGCCCTTTGAGTGCCTAGGACTGAAATGAACTTTGGTGAGCATCCCACACAAACGAATGCTCCACATGCGGGTTTCACCTGCCACCAACTCCACATTCTCAGGCAACTTCAGCGCCACAGCCGTTTTCAGATAGCCCTCAATGCAAAGTTCTACATGCAAATATTGGTGTGAGAGCTAATTCAATCAAGGAAACACTGCATGTTGTTGAAGGGCATATTGAAGAAGGATCAGCCGAGTGTTTCTTGTGGGAGAACAACTCCATTTGGCTCACTAACTTCACACACCATCAGGCTTCCAAGCAGCTCTCAAGGAAACTCAGTTTTCACACTCTATGCTTAGTGCCCTTTGAGTGCCTAGGACTGAAAGGAACTTTGGTGAGCATCCCACACAAACGAATGCTCCACATGCGGATTTCACATGCCACCAACAGCACATACACAGGTAACTTCAGCGCCACAGTCGTTTTCAGATAGCCCTCAATGCAAAGGCTCTAGACGCAAATATTGGTGTGAGAGCTAATTCAATCAAGGAAACACTGCATGTTGGTGAAGGGAATATTGAAGAAGGATCAGCCGAGTGGTTCTTGTGGGAGAACAACTCCATTTGGCTCACTACCTTCACACACCATCAGCCTTGCAAGCAGCTCTCAAGGAAACTCAGTTTTCACACTCTATGCTTAGTGCCCTTTGAGTGCATTATCTAGGAATGAACCTGGTAGAGCATCCCACACAAACGAATGCTCCACATGCGGGTTTCACATGCTACCAACTCCACAGTCACAGGCAACTTCAGCGCCACAGCCGTTTTCAGATAGCCCTCAATGCAAAGGCTCTAGACGCAAATATTGGTGTGAGAGTTATTCAATCAAGGAAATACTGCATGTTGGTGAAGGGCATATTGAAGAAGGATCAGCCGAGTGGTTCTTGTGGGAGAACAACTCCATTTGGCTCACTAACTTCACACACCATCAGGCTTCCAAGCAGCTCTCAAGGAAACTCAGTTTTCACACTCTGTGCTTAGTGCCCTTTGAGTGCCTAGGACTGAAATGAAGCTTGGTGAGCATCCCACACAAACGAATGCTCCACATGCGGGTTTCACATGTCACCAACTCCACATTCACAGGCTACTTCAGCACCACAGCCGTTTTCAGATAGCCCTCAATGCAAAGGCTCTAGACGCAAATATTGGTGTGAGAGCTAATTCAATCAAGGAAACACTGCATGTTGGTGAAGGGCATATTGAAGAAGGATCAGCCGAGTGTTTCTTGTGGGAGAACAACTCCATTTGGCTCACTAACTTCACACACCATCAGGCTTCAAAGCAGCTCTCAAGGAAACTCAGTTTTCACACTCTATGCTTAGTGCCCTTTGAGTTCCTAGGACTGAAATGAAGCTTGGTGAGCATCCCACACAAACGAATGCTCCACATGCGCGTTTCACATGCCACCAACTCCACATTCACAGGCAACTTCAGCGCCACAGCCGTTTTCAGATAGCCCTCAATGCAAAGGCTGTAGACGCAAATATTGGTGTGAGAGCTAATTCAATCAAGGAAACACTGCATGTTGGTGAAGGGCATATTGCAGAAGGATCAGCCGAGTGGTTCTTGTGGGAGAACAACTCCATTTGGCTCACTAACTTCACACACCATCAGGCTTCCAAGCAGCTCTCAAGGAAACTCAGTTTTCACGCTCTATGCTTAGTGCCCTTTGAGTGCCTAGGACTGAAATGATGCTTGGTGAGCATCCCACACAAACGAATGCTCCACATGCGGGTTTCACATGCCACCAACTCCACATTCACAGGCAACTTCAGCGCCACAGCCGTTTTCAGATAGCCCTCAATGCAAAGGCTCTAGACGCAAATATTGGTGTGAGAGCTAATTCAATCAAGGAAATACTGCATGTTGGTGAAGGGCATATTGAAGAAGGATCAGCCGAGTGGTTCTTGTGGGAGAACAACTCCATTTGGCTCACTAACTTCACACACCATCAGGCTTCCAAGCAGCTCTCAAGGAAACTCAGTTTTCACACTCTATGCTTAGTGCCCTTTGAGTGCATTATCTAGGAATGAACCTGGTAGAGCATCCCACACAATCGAATGCTCCACATGGTTTTTCACATGCCACCAACTCCACATTCACAGGCAACTTCAGCGTCACAGCCGTTTTCAGATAGCCCTCATTGCAAAGGCTCTAGACGCAAATATTGGTGTGAGAGCTAATACAATCAAGGAAACACTGCATGTTGGTGAAGGGCATATTGAAGAAGGATCAGCCGAGTGGTTCTTGTGGGAGAACAACTCCATTTGGCTCACTAACTTCACACACCATCAGGCTTCCAAGCAGCTCTCAAGGAAACGCAGTTTTCACACTCTATGCTTAGTGCCCTTTGAGTGCCTAGGACTGAAAAGAACTTTGGTGAGCATCCCACACAAACGAATGCTCCACATGCGGATTTCACATGCCACCAACACCACATACACAGGCAACTTCAGCGCCACATTCGTTTTCAGATAGCCCTCAATGCAAAGGCTCTAGACGCAAATATTGGTGTGAGAGCTAATTCAATCAAGGAAACACTGCATGGTGGTGAAGGGCATATTGCAGAAGGATCAGCCGAGTGGTTCTTGTGGGAGAACAACTCCATTTGGCTCTCTAATTTCACACACCATCAGGCTTCCAAGCAGCTCTCAAGGAAACTCAGTTTTCACACTCTATGCTTAGTGCCCTTTGAGTGTATTATCTAGGAATGAACCTGGTAGAGCATCCCACACAAACGAATGCTCCACATGCGGGTTTCACATGTCAGAAGTCCACATTCACAGGGAACTTCAGCGCCACAGCCGTTTTCAGATAACCCTCAATGCAAAGGCTCTAGACGCAAATATTGGTGTGAGAGCAAATTCAATCAAGCAAACACTGCATATTGGTGACGGGCATATTGCAGAAGGATAAGCCGAGTGGTTCTTGTGGGAGAACAACTCCATTTGGCTCACTAACTTCACACACCATCAGGCTTCCAAGCAGCTCTCAAGAAAACTCAGTTTTCACACTCTATGCTTAGTGCCCTTTGAGTGCATTATTTAGGAATGAACCTGGTAGAGCATCCCACACAAACGAATGCTCCACATGCGGGTTTCACATGCTACCAACTCCACAGTCACAGGCAACTTCAGCGCCACAGCCGTTTTCAGATAACCCTCAATGCAAAGGCTCTAGACGCAAATATTGGTGTGAGAGTTATTCAATCAAGGAAACACTGCATGTTGGTGAAGGGCATATTGAAGAAGGATCAGCCGAGTGGTTCTTGTGGGAGAACAACTCCATTTGGCTCACTAACTTCACACACCATCAGGCTTCCAAGCAGCTCTCAAGGAAACTCAGTTTTCACACTCTATGCTTAGTGCCCTTTGAGTGCATTATCTAGGAATGAACCTGGTAGAGCATCCCACACAATCGAATGCTCCACATAGTTTTTCACATGCCACCAACTCCACATTCACAGGCAACTTCAGCGTCACAGCCGTTTTCAGATAGCCCTCAATGCAAAGGCTCTAGACGCAAATATTGGTGTGAGAGCTAATTCAATCAAGCAAACACTGAATGTTGGTGAAGGACATATTGAAGAAGGATCAGCCGAGTGGTTCTTGTGGGAGAACAACTCCATTCGGCTCACTAACTTCACACACCATCAGGCTTCCAAGCAGCTCTCAAGGAAACTCAGTTTTCACACTCTATGCTTAGTGCCGTTTGAGTGCCTAGGACTGAAAGGGAATTTGGTGAGCATCCCACACAAACGAATGCTCCACATGCGGGTTTCACATGGCACCAACACCACATACACAAGCAACTTCAGCGCCACAGCCGTTTTCAGATAGCCCTCAATGCAAAGGCTCTAGACGCAAATATTGGTGTGAGAGCTAATTCAATCAAGGAAACACTGCATGTTGGTGAAGGGCATATTGCAGAAGGATCAGCCGAGTGGTTCTTGTGGGAGAACCACTCCATTTGGCTCTCTAATTTCACACACCATCAGGCTTCCAAGCAGCTCTCAAGAAAACTCAGTTTTCACACTCTATGCTTAGTGCCCTTTGAGTGTATTATCTAGGAATGAACCTGGTAGAGCATCCCACACAAACGAATGCTCCACATGCGGGTTTCACATGTCACCAAGTCCACATTCACAGGCAACTTCAGCGCCACAGCCGTTTTCAGATAGCCCTCAATGCAAAGGCTGTAGACGCAAATATTGGTGTGAGAGCTGATTCAATCAAGGAAACACTGCATGTTGGTGAAGGGCATATTGAAGAAGGATCAGCCGAGTAGTTCTTGTGGGAGAACAACTCCATTTGGCTCACTAACTTCACACACCATCAGGCTTCCAAGCAGCTCTCAAGGAAACTCAGTTTTCACACTCTATGCTTAGTGCCCTTTGAGTGCCTAGGACTGAAATGAAGCTTGGTGAGCATCCCACACAAATGAATGCTCCACATGCGGGTTTCACATGCCACCAACTCCACATTCACAGGCAACTTCAGCGCCACAGCCGTTTTCAGATAGCCCTCAATGCAAAGGCTGTAGACGCAAATATTGGTGTGAGAGCTAATTCAATCAAGCAAACACTGCATGTTGGTGAAGGGCATATTGAAGAAGGATCAGCCGAGTGGTTCTTGTGGGAGAACAACTCCATTTGGCTCACTAACTTCACACACCATCAGGCTTCCAAGCAGCTCTCAAGAAAACTCAGTTTTCACACTCTATGCTTAGTGCCCTTTGAGTGCATTATTTAGGAATGAACCTGGTAGAGCATCCCACACAAACGAATGCTCCACATGCGGGTTTCACATGCTACCAACTCCACAGTCACAGGCAACTTCAGCACCACAGCCGTTTTCAGATAACCCTCAATGCAAAGGCTCTAGACGCAAATATTGGTGTGAGAGTTATTCAATCAAGGAAACACTGCATGTTGGTGAAGGGCATATTGAAGAAGGATCATCCGAGTGGTTCTTGTGGGAGAACAACTCCATTTGGCTCACTAACTTCACACACCATCAGGCTTCCAAGCAGCTCTCAAGGAAACTCAGTTTTCACACTCTATGCTTAGTGCCCTTTGAGTGCATTATCTAGGAATGAACCTGGTAGAGCATCCCACACAATCGAATGCTCCACATAGTTTTTCACATGCCACCAACTCCACATTCACAGGCAACTTCAGCGTCACAGCCGTTTTCAGATAGCCCTCAATGCAAAGGCTCTAGACGCAATTATTGGTGTGAGAGCTAATTCAATCAAGCAAACACTGAATGTTGGTGAAGGGCATATTGAAGAAGGATCAGCCGAGTGGTTCTTGTGGGAGAACAACTCCATTTGGCTCACTAACTTCACACACCATCAGGCTTCCAAGCAGCTCTCAAGGAAACTCAGTTTTCACACTCTATGCTTAGTGCCGTTTGAGTGCCTAGGACTGAAAGGAAATTTGGTGAGCATCCCACACAAACGAATGCTCCACATGCGGGTTTCACATGGCACCAACACCACATACACAAGCAACTTCAGCGCCACAGCCGTTTTCAGATAGCCCTCAATGCAAAGGTTCTAGACGCAAATATTGGTGTGAGAGCTAATTCAATCAAGGAAACACTGCATGGTGGTGAAGGGCATATTGCAGAAGGATCAGCCGAGTGGTTCTTGTGGGAGAACCACTCCATTTGGCTCTCTAATTTCACACACCATCAGGCTTCCAAGCAGCTCTCAAGGAAACTCAGTTTTCACACTCTATGCTTAGTGCCCTTTGAGTGTATTATCTAGGAATGAACCTGGTAGAGCATCCCACACAAACGAATGCTCGACATGCGGGTTTCACATGTCACCAAGTCCACATTCACAGGCAACTTCAGCGCCACAGCCGTTTTCAGATAGCCCTCAATGCAAAGGCTGTAGACGCAAATATTGGTGTGAGAGCTGATTCAATCAAGGAAACACTGCATGTTGGTGAAGGGCATATTGAAGAAGGATCAGCCGAGTGGTTCTTGTGGGAGAACAACTCCATTTGGCTCACTAACTTCACACACCATCAGGCGTCCAAGCAGCTCTCAAGGAAACTCAGTTTTCACACTCTATGCTTAGTGCCCTTTGAGTGCCTAGGACTGAAATGAGGCTTGGTGAGCATCCCACACAAACGAATGCTCCACATGCGGGTTTCACATGCCACCAACTCCACATTCACAGGCAACTTCAGCGCCACAGCCGTTTTCAGATAACCCGCAATGCAAAGGCTCTAGACGCAAATATTGGTGTGAGAGCTAATTCAATCAAGGAAACACTGCATGTTGGTGAAGCACATATTGAAGAAGGATCAGCCGAGTGGTTCTTGTGGGAGAACAACTCCATTTGGCTCACTAACTTCACACACCATCAGGCTTCCAAGCAGCTCTCAAGGAAACTCAGTTTTCACACTCTATGCTTAGTGCCCTTTGAGTGCCTAGGACTGAAATGAAGCTTGGTGAGCATCCCACACAAACGAATGCTCCACATGCGGGTTTCACATGCCACCAACTCCACATTCACAGGCAACTTCAGCGCCACAGCCGTTTTCAGATAACCCTCAATGCAAAGGCTGTAGACGCAAATATTGGTGTGATAGCTAATTCAATCAAGCAAACACTGCATGTTGGTGAAGGGCATATTGAAGAAGGATCAGCCGAGTGGTTCTTGTGGGAGAACAACTCCATTTGGCTCACTAACTTCACACACCATCAGGCTTCCAAGCAGCTCTCAAGGAAACTCAGTTTTCACACTCTATGCTTAGTGCCCTTTGAGTGCCTAGGACTGAAATGAAGCTTGGTGAGCATCCCACACAAACGAATGCTCCACATGCGGGTTTCACATGCCACCAACTCCACATTCACAGGCAACTTCAGCGCCACAGCCGTTTTCAGATAACCCTCAATGCAAAGGCTCTAGACGCAAATATTGGTGTGAGAGCAAATTCAATCAAGCAAACACTGCATATTGGTGAAGGGCATATTGCAGAAGGATAAGCCGAGTGGTTCTTGTGGGAGAACAACTCCATTTGGCTCACTAACTTCACACACCATCAGGCTTCCAAGCAGCTCTCAAGAAAACTCAGTTTTCACACTCTATGCTTAGTGCCCTTTGAGTGCATTATTTAGGAATGAACCTGGTAGAGCATCCCACACAAACGAATGCTCCACATGCGGGTTTCACATGCTACCAACTCCACAGTCACAGGCAACTTCAGCGCCACAGCCGTTTTCAGATAACCCTCAATGCAAAGGCTCTAGACGCAAATATTGGTGTGAGAGTTATTCAATCAAGGAAACACTGCATGTTGGTGAAGGGCATATTGAAGAAGGATCAGCCGAGTGGTTCTTGTGGGAGAACAACTCCATTTGGCTCACTAACTTCACACACCATCAGGCTTCCAAGCAGCTCTCAAGGAAACTCAGTTTTCACACTCTGTGCTTAGTGCCCTTTGAGTGCCTAGGACTGAAATGAAGCTTGGTGAGCATCCCACACAAACGAATGCTCCACATTCGGGTATCACATGCCACCAACTCCACATTCACAGGCAACTTCAGCGCCACAGCCGTTTTCAGATAGCCCTCAATGCAAAGGCTCTACATGCAAATATTGGTGTGAGAGCTAATTCAATCAAGGAAACACTGCATGTTGGTGAAGGGCATATTAAAGAAGGATCAGCAGAGTGTTTCTTGTGGGAGAACAACTCCATTTGGCTCACTAACTTCACACACCATCAGGCTTCCAAGCAGCTCTCAAGGAAACTCAGTTTTCACACTCTATGCTTAGTGCCCTTTGAGTGCCTAGGACTGAAATGAAGCTTGGTGAGCATCCCACACAAACGAATGCTCCACATGCGGGTTTCACATGCCACCAACTGCACAGTCACAGGCAACTTAAGCGCCACAGCCGTTTTCAGATCACCCTCAATGCAAAGGCTCTAGACGCAAATATTGGTGTGAGAGCTAATTCAATCAAGCAAACACTGCATGTTGGTGAAGGGCATATTGAAGAAGGATCAGCCGAGTGGTTCTTGTGGGAGAACAACTCCATTTGGCTCACTAACTTCACACACCATCAGGCTTCCAAGCAGCTCTCAAGGAAACTCAGTTTTCACACTCTATGCTTAGTGCCCTTTGAGTGCCTAGGACTGAAATGAAGCTTGGTGAGCATCCCACACAAACGAATGCTCCACATGCGGGTTTCACATGCCAAAAACTCCACATTCACAGGCAACTTCAGCGCCACAGCCACTTTCAGATATCCCTCAATGCAAAGGCTCTAGACGCAAATATTGGTGTGAGAGCTAATTCAATCAAGGAAACACTGCATGTTGGTGAAGGGCATATTGAAGAAGGATCAGCCGAGTGGTTCTTGTGGGAGAACAACTCCATTTGGCTCACTAACTTCACACACCATCAGGCTTCCAAGCAGCTCTCAAGGAAACTCAGGTTTCACACTCTATGCTTAGTGCCCTTTGAGTGCATTATCTAGGAATGAACCTGGTAGAGCATCCCACACAAACGAATGCTCCACATGCGGGTTTCACATGCCACCAACTCCACAGTCACAGGCAACTTCAGCGCCACAGCCGTTTTCAGATCACCCTCAATGCAAAGGCTCTAGACGCAAATATTGGTGTGAGAGTTATTCAATCAAGGAAACACTGCATGTTGGTGAAGGGCATATTGCAGAAGGATCAGCCGAGTGGTTCTTGTGGGAGAACAACTCCATTTGGCTCACTAACTTCACACACCATCAGGCTTCCAAGCAGCTCTCAAGGAAACTCAGTTTTCACACTCTATGCTTAGTGCCCTTTGAGTGCCTAGGACTGAAAGGAACTTTGGTGAGCATCCCACACAAATGAATGCTCCACATGCGGATTTCACATGCCACCAACACCACATACACAGGCAACTTCAGCGCCACAGTCGTTTTCAGATAGCCCTCAATGCAAAGGCTCTAGACTCAAATATTGGTGTGAGAGCTAATTCAATCAAGGAAACACTGCATGGTGGTGAAGGGCATATTGCAGAAGGATCAGCCGAGTGGTTCTTGTGGGAGAACAACTCCATTTGGCTCTCTAATTTCACACACCATCAGGCTTCCCAGCAGCTCTCAAGAAAACTCAGTTTTCACACTCTATGCTTAGTGCCCTTTGAGTGTATTATCTAGGAATCAACCTGGTAGAGCATCCCACACAAACGAATGCTCTACATGCGGGTTTCACATGTCACCAAGTCCACATTCACAGGCAACTTCAGCGCCACAGCCGTTTTCAGATAGCCCTCAATGCAAAGGCTCTACATGCAAATATTGGTGTGAGAGCTAATTCAATCAAGGAAACACTGCATGTTGGTGAAGGGCATATTGCAGAAGGATCAGCCGAGTGGTTCTTGTGGGAGAACAACTCCATTTGGCTCACTAACTTCACACACCATCAGGCTTCCAAGCAGCTCTCAAGGAAACTCAGTTTTCACACTCTATGCTTAGTGCCCTTTGAGTGCCTAGGAGTGAAATGAAGCTTGGTGAGCATCCCACACAAACGAATGCTCCACATTCGGGTTTCACATGCCACCAACTCCACATTCACAGGCAACTTCAGCGCCACAGCCGTTTTCAGATAGCCCTCAATGCAAAGGCTCTAGATGCAAATATTGGTGTGAGAGCTAATTCAATCAAGGAAACACTGCATGTTGGTGAAGGGCATATTAAAGAAGGATCAGCAGAGTGTTTCTTGTGGGAGAACAACTCCATTTGGCTCACTAACTTCACACACCATCAGGCTTCCAAGCAGCTCTCAAGGAAACTCAGTTTTCACACTCTATGCTTAGTGCCGTTTGAGTGCATTATCTAGGAATGAACCTGGTAGAGCATCCCACACAAACGAATGCTCCACATGCGGGTTTCACATTCTACCAACTCCACAGTCACAGGCAACTTCAGTGCCACAGCCGTTTTCAGATAGCCCTCAATGCAAAGGCTCTAGACGCAAATATTAGTGTGAGAGATAATACAATCAAGGAAACACTGCATGTTGGTGAAGGGAATATTGAAGAAGGATCAGCCGAGTGGTTCTTGTGGGTGAACAACTCCATTTGGCTCACTAACTTCACACACCATCAGGCTTCCAAGCAGCTCTCAAGGAAACTCAGTTTTCACACTCTATGCTTAGTGCCCTTTGAGTGTATTATCTAGGAATGAACCTGGTAGAGCATCCCACACAAACGAATGCTCCACATGCGGGTTTCACATGTCACCAAGTCCACATTCACAGGCAACTTCAGCGCCACAGCCGTTTTCAGATAGCCCTCAATGCATAGGCTGTAGACGCAAATATTGGTGTGAGAGCTGATTCAATCAAGGAAACACTGCATGTTGGTGAAGGGCATATTGAAGAAGGATCAGCCGAGTGGTTCTTGTGGGAGAACAACTCCATTTGGCTCACTAACTTCACACACCATCAGGCTTCCAAGCAGCTCTCAAGGAAACTCAGTTTTCACACTCTATGCTTAGTGCCCTTTGAGTGCCTAGGACTGAAAGGAACTTTGGTGAGCATCCCACACAAACGAATGCTCCACATGCGGGTTTCACATGCCAAAAACTCCACATTCACAGGCAACTTCAGCGCCACAGCCGTTTTCAGATAGCCCTCAATGCAAAGTTCTACATGCAAATATTGGTGTGAGAGCTAATTCAATCAAGGAAACACTGCATGTTGGTGAAGGGCATATTGAATAAGGATCAGCAGAGTGTTTCTTGTGGGAGAACAACTCCATTTGGCTCACTAACTTCACACACCATCAGGCTTCCAAGCAGCTCTCAAGGAAACTCAGTTTTCACACTCTGTGCTTAGTGCCCTTTGAGTGCCTAGGACTGAAATGAAGCTTGGTGAGCATCCCACACAAACGAATGCTCCACATGCGGGTTTCACATGCCACCAACTCCACATTCACAGGCAACTTCAGCGCCACAGCCGTTTTCAGATAACCCTCAATGCAAAGGCTGTAGACGCAAATATTGGTGTGAGAGCTAATTCAATCAAGGAAACACTGCATGTTGGTGAAGAGAATATTGAAGAAGGATCAGCCGAGTGGTTCTTGTGGGAGAACAACTCCATTTGGCTCACTAACTTCACACACCATCAGGCTTCCAAGCAGCTCTCAAGGAAACTCAGTTTTCACACTCTATGCTTAGTGCCGTTTGAGTGCATTATCTAGGAATGAACCTGGTAGAGCACCAACACAAACGAATGCTCCACATGCGGGTTTCACATGCCACCAACACCACATACACAGGCAACTTCAGTGCCACAGCCGTTTTCAGATAGCCCTCAATGCAAAGGCTCTAGACGCAAATATTAGTGTGAGAGATAATACAATCAAGGAAACACTGCATGTTGGTGAAGGGCATATTGAAGAAGGATCAGCCGAGTGGTTCTTGTGGGAGAACAACTCCATTTGGCTCACTAACTTCACACACCATCAGGCTTCCAAGCAGCTCTCAAGGAAACTCAGTTTTCACACTCTATGCTTAGTGCCCTTTGAGTGCCTAGGACTGAAAGGAACTTTGGTGAGCATCCCACACAAACGAATGCTCCACATGCGGGTTTCACATGCCATCAACTCCACATTCACAGGCAACTTCAGCGCCACAGCCATTTTCAGATAGCCCTCAATGCAAAGGCTCTACATGCAAATATTGGTGTGAGAGCTAATTCAATCAAGGAAACACTGCATGTTGGTGAAGGGCATATTAAAACAGGATCAGCCGAGTGGTTCTTGTGGGAGAACAACTCCATTTGGCTCACTAACTTCACACACTATCAGGCTTCCATGCAGCTCTCAAGGAAACTCAGTTTTCACACTCTATGCTTAGTGCCCTTTGAGTGCATTATCTAGGAATGAACCTGGTAGAGCACCAACACAAACGAATGCTCCACATGCGGGTTTCACATGCCACCAACACCACATACACAGGCAACTTCAGTGCCACAGCCGTTTTCAGATAGCCCTCAATGCAAAGGCTCTAGACGCAAATATTAGTGTGAGAGATAATACAATCAAGGAAACACTGCATGTTGGTGAAGGGCATATTGAAGAAGGATCAGCCGAGTGGTTCTTGTGGGAGAACAACTCCATTTGGCTCACTAACTTCACACACCATCAGGCTTCCAAGCAGCTCTCAAGGAAACTCAGTTTTCACACTCTATGCTTAGTGCCCTTTGAGTGCCTAGGACTGAAAGGAACTTTGGTGAGCATCCCACACAAACGAATGCTCCACATGCGGGTTTCACATGCCATCAACTCCACATTCACAGGCAACTTCAGCGCCACAGCCATTTTCAGATAGCCCTCAATGCAAAGGCTCTACATGCAAATATTGGTGTGAGAGCTAATTCAATCAAGGAAACACTGCATGTTGGTGAAGGGCATATTAAAACAGGATCAGCCGAGTGGTTCTTGTGGGAGAACAACTCCATTTGGCTCACTAACTTCACACACTATCAGGCTTCCATGCAGCTCTCAAGGAAACTCAGTTTTCACACTCTATGCTTAGTGCCCTTTGAGTGCATTATCTAGGAATGAACCTGGTAGAGCATCCCACACAAACGAATGCTCCACATGCGGGTTTCACATGCCACCAACTCCACAGTCACAGGCAACTTCAGTGCCACAGCAGTTTTCAGATAGCCCTCAATGCAAAGGCTCTAGACGCAAATATTGGTGTGAGAGCTAATTCAATCAAGGAAACACTGCATGTTGGTGAAGGGCATATTGAAGAAGAATCAGCCGAGTGGTTCTTGTGGGAGAACAACTCCATTTGGCTCACTAACTTCACACACCATCAGGCTTCCAAGCAGCTCTCAAGGAAACTCAGTTTTCACACTCTATGCTTAGTGCCCTTTGAGTGCCTAAGACTGAAATGAAGCTTCGTGTGCATCCCACACAAACGAATTCTCCACATGCGGGTTTCACATGCTACCAACTCCACATTCACAGGCAACTTCAGCGCCACAGCCGTTTCTGATGGCTCTCAATGCAAAGGCTCTAGATGCAAATATTGGTGTGAGAGCTAATTCAATCAAGGAAACACTGCATGTTGGTGAAGGGCATATTGAAGAAGAATCAGCCGAGTGGTTCTTGTGGGAGAACAAATCCATTTGGCACACTAACTTCACACACCATCAGGCTTCCAAGCAGCTCTCAAGGAAACTCAGTTTTCACATTCTATGCTTAGTGCCCTTTGAGTGTATTATCTAGGAATGAACCTGGTAGAGCATCCCACACAAACGAATGCTCCACATGCGGGTTTCACATGTCACCAAGTCCACATTCACAGGCAACTTCAGCGCCACAGCCGTTTTCAGATAGCCCTCAATGCATAGGCTGTAGACGCAAATATTGGTGTGAGAGCTGATTCAATCAAGGAAACACTGCATGTTGGTGAAGGGCATATTGAAGAAGGATCAGCCGAGTGGTTCTTGTGGGAGAACAACTCCATTTGGCTCACTAACTTCACACACCATCAGGCTTCCAAGCAGCTCTCAAGGAAACTCAGTTTTCACACTCTATGCTTAGTGCCCTTTGAGTGCCTAGGACTGAAAGGAACTTTGGTGAGCATCCCACACAAACGAATGCTCCACATGCGGGTTTCACATGCCAAAAACTCCACATTCACAGGCAACTTCAGCGCCACAGCCGTTTTCAGATAGCCCTCAATGCAAAGTTCTACATGCAAATATTGGTGTGAGAGCTAATTCAATCAAGGAAACACTGCATGTTGGTGAAGGGCATATTGAATAAGGATCAGCAGAGTGTTTCTTGTGGGAGAACAACTCCATTTGGCTCACTAACTTCACACACCATCAGGCTTCCAAGCAGCTCTCAAGGAAACTCAGTTTTCACACTCTGTGCTTAGTGCCCTTTGAGTGCCTAGGACTGAAATGAAGCTTGGTGAGCATCCCACACAAACGAATGCTCCACATGCGGGTTTCACATGCCACCAACTCCACATTCACAGGCAACTTCAGCGCCACAGCCGTTTTCAGATAACCCTCAATGCAAAGGCTGTAGACGCAAATATTGGTGTGAGAGCTAATTCAATCAAGGAAACACTGCATGTTGGTGAAGGGCATATTGAAGAAGAATCAGCCGAGTGGTTCTTGTGGGAGAACAAATCCATTTGGCACACTAACTTCACACACCATCAGGCTTCCAAGCAGCTCTCAAGGAAACTCAGTTTTCACATTCTATGCTTAGTGCCCTTTGAGTGTATTATCTAGGAATGAACCTGGTAGAGCATCCCACACAAACGAATGCTCCACATGCGGGTTTCACATGTCACCAAGTCCACATTCACAGGCAACTTCAGCGCCACAGCCGTTTTCAGATAGCCCTCAATGCATAGGCTGTAGACGCAAATATTGGTGTGAGAGCTGATTCAATCAAGGAAACACTGCATGTTGGTGAAGGGCATATTGAAGAAGGATCAGCCGAGTGGTTCTTGTGGGAGAACAACTCCATTTGGCTCACTAACTTCACACACCATCAGGCTTCCAAGCAGCTCTCAAGGAAACTCAGTTTTCACACTCTATGCTTAGTGCCCTTTGAGTGCCTAGGACTGAAAGGAACTTTGGTGAGCATCCCACACAAACGAATGCTCCACATGCGGGTTTCACATGCCAAAAACTCCACATTCACAGGCAACTTCAGCGCCACAGCCGTTTTCAGATAGCCCTCAATGCAAAGTTCTACATGCAAATATTGGTGTGAGAGCTAATTCAATCAAGGAAACACTGCATGTTGGTGAAGGGCATATTGAATAAGGATCAGCAGAGTGTTTCTTGTGGGAGAACAACTCCATTTGGCTCACTAACTTCACACACCATCAGGCTTCCAAGCAGCTCTCAAGGAAACTCAGTTTTCACACTCTGTGCTTAGTGCCCTTTGAGTGCCTAGGACTGAAATGAAGCTTGGTGAGCATCCCACACAAACGAATGCTCCACATGCGGGTTTCACATGCCACCAACTCCACATTCACAGGCAACTTCAGCGCCACAGCCGTTTTCAGATAACCCTCAATGCAAAGGCTGTAGACGCAAATATTGGTGTGAGAGCTAATTCAATCAAGGAAACACTGCATGTTGGTGAAGGGAATATTGAAGAAGGATCAGCCGAGTGGTTCTTGTGGGAGAACAACTCCATTTGGCTCACTAACTTCACACACCATCAGGCTTCCAAGCAGCTCTCAAGGAAACTCAGTTTTCACACTCTATGCTTAGTGCCGTTTGAGTGCATTATCTAGGAATGAACCTGGTAGAGCACCAACACAAACGAATGCTCCACATGCGGGTTTCACATGCCACCAACACCACATACACAGGCAACTTCAGTGCCACAGCCGTTTTCAGATAGCCCTCAATGCAAAGGCTCTAGACGCAAATATTAGTGTGAGAGATAATACAATCAAGGAAACACTGCATGTTGGTGAAGGGCATATTGAAGAAGGATCAGCCGAGTGGTTCTTGTGGGAGAACAACTCCATTTGGCTCACTAACTTCACACACCATCAGGCTTCCAAGCAGCTCTCAAGGAAACTCAGTTTTCACACTCTATGCTTAGTGCCCTTTGAGTGCCTAGGACTGAAAGGAACTTTGGTGAGCATCCCACACAAACGAATGCTCCACATGCGGGTTTCACATGCCATCAACTCCACATTCACAGGCAACTTCAGCGCCACAGCCATTTTCAGATAGCCCTCAATGCAAAGGCTCTACATGCAAATATTGGTGTGAGAGCTAATTCAATCAAGGAAACACTGCATGTTGGTGAAGGGCATATTAAAACAGGATCAGCCGAGTGGTTCTTGTGGGAGAACAACTCCATTTGGCTCACTAACTTCACACACTATCAGGCTTCCATGCAGCTCTCAAGGAAACTCAGTTTTCACACTCTATGCTTAGTGCCCTTTGAGTGCATTATCTAGGAATGAACCTGGTAGAGCACCAACACAAACGAATGCTCCACATGCGGGTTTCACATGCCACCAACACCACATACACAGGCAACTTCAGTGCCACAGCCGTTTTCAGATAGCCCTCAATGCAAAGGCTCTAGACGCAAATATTAGTGTGAGAGATAATACAATCAAGGAAACACTGCATGTTGGTGAAGGGCATATTGAAGAAGGATCAGCCGAGTGGTTCTTGTGGGAGAACAACTCCATTTGGCTCACTAACTTCACACACCATCAGGCTTCCAAGCAGCTCTCAAGGAAACTCAGTTTTCACACTCTATGCTTAGTGCCCTTTGAGTGCCTAGGACTGAAAGGAACTTTGGTGAGCATCCCACACAAACGAATGCTCCACATGCGGGTTTCACATGCCATCAACTCCACATTCACAGGCAACTTCAGCGCCACAGCCATTTTCAGATAGCCCTCAATGCAAAGGCTCTACATGCAAATATTGGTGTGAGAGCTAATTCAATCAAGGAAACACTGCATGTTGGTGAAGGGCATATTAAAACAGGATCAGCCGAGTGGTTCTTGTGGGAGAACAACTCCATTTGGCTCACTAACTTCACACACTATCAGGCTTCCATGCAGCTCTCAAGGAAACTCAGTTTTCACACTCTATGCTTAGTGCCCTTTGAGTGCATTATCTAGGAATGAACCTGGTAGAGCATCCCACACAAACGAATGCTCCACATGCGGGTTTCACATGCCACCAACTCCACAGTCACAGGCAACTTCAGCGCCACAGCAGTTTTCAGATAGCCCTCAATGCAAAGGCTCTAGACGCAAATATTGGTGTGAGAGCTAATTCAATCAAGGAAACACTGCATGTTGGTGAAGGGCATATTGAAGAAGAATCAGCCGAGTGGTTCTTGTGGGAGAACAACTCCATTTGGCTCACTAACTTCACACACCATCAGGCTTCCAAGCAGCTCTCAAGGAAACTCAGTTTTCACACTCTATGCTTAGTGCCCTTTGAGTGCCTAAGACTGAAATGAAGCTTCGTGTGCATCCCACACAAACGAATTCTCCACATGCGGGTTTCACATGCTACCAACTCCACATTCACAGGCAACTTCAGCGCCACAGCCGTTTCTGATGGCTCTCAATGCAAAGGCTCTAGATGCAAATATTGGTGTGAGAGCTAATTCAATCAAGGAAACACTGCATGTTGGTGAAGGGCATATTGAAGAAGAATCAGCCGAGTGGTTCTTGTGGGAGAACAAATCCATTTGGCACACTAACTTCACACACCATCAGGCTTCCAAGCAGCTCTCAAGGAAACTCAGTTTTCACATTCTATGCTTAGTGCCCTTTGAGTGCATTATCTAGGAATGAACCTGGTAGAGCATCCCACACAAACGAATGCTCCACATGCGGATTTCACATGCCACCAACTCCACATTCTCAGGCAACTTCAGCGCCACAGCCGTTTTCAGATAGCCCTCAATGCAAAGGCTCTAGACGCAAATATTTGTGCGACAAATAATTCAATCAAGGAAACACTGCATGTTGGTGAAGGGCATATTGAAGAAGGATCAGCCGAGTAGTTCTTGTGGGAGAACAACTCCATTTGGCTCACTAACTTCACACACCATCAGGCTTCCAAGCAGCTCTCAAGGAAACTCAGTTTTCACACTCTATGCTTAGTGCCCTTTGAGTGCCTTGGACTGAAATTAAGCTTGGTGAGCATCCCACACAAACGAGTGCTCCACATGCGGGTTTCACATGCCACCAACTCCACATTCACAGGCAACTTCAGCGCCACAGCGGTTTCAGATAGCCCTCAATGCAAAGGCTCTAGACGCAAATATTGGTGTGAGAGCTATTTCAATCAAGGAAACACTGCATGTTGGTGAAGGGCATATTGAAGAAGGATCAGCCGAGTGGTTCTTGTGGGAGAACAACTCCATTTGGCTCACTAACTTCACACAGCATCAGGCTTCCAAGCAGCTCTCAAGGAAACTCAGTTTTCACACTCTATGCTTAGTGCCCTTTGAGTGCCTAAGACTGAAATGAAGCTTCGTGTGCATCCCACACAAACGAATGCTCCACATGCGGGTTTCACATGCTACCAACTCCACATTCACAGGCAACTTCAGCGCCACAGCCGTTTCTGATAGCTCTCAATGCAAATGCTCTAGATGCAAATATTGGTGTGAGAGCTAATTCAATCAAGGAAAAACTGCATGTTGGTGAAGGGCATATTGAAGAAGAATCAGCCGAGTGGTTCTTGTGGGAGAACAAATCCATTTGGCTCACTAACTTCACACACCATCAGGCTTCCAAGCAGCTCTCAAGGAAACTCAGTTTTCACACTCTATGCTTAGTGCCTTTTGAGTGCCTCGGACTGAAATGAAGTTTGGTGAGCATCCCACACAAACGAATGCTCCACATGCGGGTTTCACATGCCACCAACTCCACATTCACAGGCAACTTCAGCGCCACAGCAGTTTTCAGATAGCCTCAATGCAAAGGCTCTAGACACAAATATTGGTGTGAGAGCTAATTCAATCAAGGAAACACTGCATGTTGGTGAAGGGCATATTGAAGAAGGATCAGCCGAGTGGTTCTTGTGGGAGAACAACTCCATTTGGCTCACTAACTTCACACACCATCAGGCTTCCCAGCAGCTCTCAAGGAAACTCAGTTTTCACACTCTATGCTTAGTGCCCTTTGAGTGCATTATCTAGGAATGAACCTGGTAGAGCATCCCACACAAACGAATGCTCCACATGCGGGTTTCACATGCCACCAACTCCACATTCTCAGGCAACTTCAGCGCCACAGCCGTTTTGAGATAGCCCTCAATGCAAAGGCTCTAGACGCAAATATTGGTGTGAGAGCTAATTCAATCAAGGAAACACTGCATGTTGGTGAAGGGCATATTGAAGAAGGATCAGCCGAGTGGTTCTTGTGGGAGAACAACTCCATTTGGCTCACTAACTTCACACACCATCAGGCTTCCAAGCAGCTCTCAAGGAAACTCAGTTTTCACACTCTATGCTTAGTGCCCTTTGCGTGCGTAAGACTGAAATGAAGCTTCGTGTGCATCCCACACAAACGAATGCTCCACATGCGGGTTTCACATGCTACCAACTCCACATTCACAGGCAACTTCAGCGCCACAGCCGTTTCGGATAGCTCTCAATGCAAAGGCTCTAGATGCAAATATTGGTGTGAGAGCTAATTCAATCAAGGAAACACTGCATGTTGGTGAAGGGCATATTGAAGTAGAATCAGCCGAGTGGTTCTTGTGGGAGAACAAATCCATTTGGCTCACTAACTTCACACACCATCAGGCTTCCAAGCAGCTCTCAAGGAAACTCAGTTTTCACACTCTATGCCTAGTGCCTTTTGAGTGCCTAGGACTGAAATGAAGTTTGGTGAGCATCCCACACAAACAAATGCTCCACATGCGGGTTTCACATGCCACCAACTCCACATTCACAGGCAACTTCAGCGCCACAGCAGTTTTCAGATAGCCTCAATGCAAAGGCTCTAGACGCAAATATTGGTGTGAGAGCTAATTCAATCAAGGAAACACTGCATGTTGGTGAAGGGCATATTGAAGAAGGATCAGCCGAGTGGTTCTTGTGGGGGAACAACTCCATTTGGCTCACTACCTTCACACACCATCAGGCTTCCAAGCAGCTCTCAAGGAAACTCAGTTTTCACACTCTATGCTTAGTGCCCTTTGAGTGCCTAGGACTGAAATGAAGCTTGGTGAGCATCCCACACAAAGGAATGCTCCACATGCGGGTTTCACATGCCACCAACTGCACAGTCACAGGCAACTTCAGCGCCACAGCCACTTTCAGATATCCCTCAATGCAAAGGCTCTAGACGCAAATATTGGTGTGAGAGCTAATTAAATCAAGGAAACACTGCATGTTGGTGAAGGGCATATTGAAGAAGGATCAGCAGAGTGGTTCTTGTGGGAGAACAACTCCATTTGGCTCACTAACTTCACACACCATCAGGCTTCCAAGCAGCTCTCAAGGAAACTCAGTTTTCACACTCTATGCTTAGTGCCGTTTGAGTGCATTATCTAGGAATGAACCTGGTAGAGCATCCCACACAAACGAATGCTCCACATGCGGGTTTCACATTCTACCAACTCCACAGTCACAGGCAACTTCAGCGCCACAGCCGTTTTCAGAA
>NW_026696774.1:0-37550 GCF_030435755.1 Ochotona princeps | reverse complement strand
TGGTAGAGCATCCCACACAAACGAATGCTCCACATGCGGGTTTCACATGCCACCAACTCCACATTCTCAGGCAACTTCACCGCCACAGCCGTTTTCAGATAGCCCTCAATGCAAAGGCCCTAACGCAAATATTGGTGTGAGAGCTAATTCAATCAAGGAAACACTGCATGTTGGTGAAGGGCATATTGAAGAAGGATCAGCCGAGTGGTTCTTGTGGGAGAACAACTCCATTTGGCTCACTAACTTCACACACCATCAGGCTTCCAAGCAGCTCTCAAGGAAACTCAGTTTTCACACTCTATGCTTAGTGCCCTTTGAGTGCCTAGGACTGAAATGAAGCTTGGTGAGCATCCCACACAAACCAATGCTCCACATGCGGGTTTCACATGCCACCAACTCCACATTCTCAGGCAACTTCAGCGCCACAGCCGTTTTCAGATAGCCCTCAATGCCAAGGCTCTAGACGCAAATATTGGTGTGAGAGCTAATTCAATCAAGGAAACACTGCATGTTGGTGAAGGGCATATTGAAGAAGGATCAGCCGAGTGGTTCTTGTGGGAGAACAACTCCATTTGGCTC
Source organism: Ochotona princeps (assembly GCF_030435755.1). Classification (NCBI taxonomy): domain Eukaryota; kingdom Metazoa; phylum Chordata; class Mammalia; order Lagomorpha; family Ochotonidae; genus Ochotona; species Ochotona princeps. Next base: position 36,971 of record NW_026696774.1, on the reverse strand, counting down.
ACTAACTTCACACACCATCAGGCTTCCAAACAGCTCTCAAGGAAACTCAGTTTTCACACTCTATGTTTAGTGCCCTTTGAGTGACTTATCTAGGAACAAACTTGGTAGAGCATCCCACACAAACGAATGCTCCACATGTGGGTTTCACATGCCACCAACTCCACATTCTCAGGCAACTTCAGCGCCACAGCCGTTTTCAGATAGCCCTCAATGCCAAGGCTCTAGACGCAAATATTGGTGTGAGAGCTAATTCAATCAAGGAAACACTGCATGTTGGTGAAGGGCATATTGAAGAAGGATCAGCCGAGTGGTTCTTGTGGGAGAACAACTCCATTTGGCTCACTAACTTCACACACCATCAGGCTTCCAAGCAGCTCTCAAGGAAACTCAGTTTTCACACTCTATGCTTAGTGCCCTTTTAGTGCCTAGGACTGAAATGAAGCTTGGTGAGCATCCCACACAAACGAATGCTCCACATGCGGGTTTCACATGCCACCAACTCCACATTCACAGGCAACTTCAGCACCACAGCCGTTTTCAGATAGCCCTCAATGCAAAGGCTCTAGACGCAAATATTGGTGTGAGAGCTAATTCAATCAAGGAAACACTGCATGTTGGTGAAGGGCATATTGAAGAAGGATCAGCCGAGTGGTTCTTGTGGGAGAACAACTCCATTTGGCTCACTAACTTCACACACCATCAGGCTTCCAAGCAGCTCTCAAGGAAACTCAGTTTTCACACTCTATGCTTAGTGCCCTTTGAGTGCATTATCTAGGAATGAACTTGGTAAAGCATCCCACACAAACGAATGCTCCACATGCGGGTTTCACATGCCACCAACTCCACATTCTCAGGCAACTTCAGCGCCACAGCCGTTTTCAGATAGCCCTCAATGCAAAGGCTCTAGATGGAAATATTGGTGTGAGAGCTAATTCAATCAAGGAAACACTGCATGTTGGTGAAGGGCATATTGAAGAAGGATCAGCCGAGTGGTTCTTGTGGGAGAACAACTCCATTTGGCTCACTAACTTCACACACCATCAGGCTTCCAAACAGCTCTCAAGGAAACTCAGTTTTCACACTCTGTGTTTAGTGCCCTTTGAGTGACTTATCTAGGAACAAACTTGGTAGAGCATCCCACACAAACGAATGCTCCACATGCGGGTTTCACATGCCACCAACTCCACATCCACAGGCAACTTCAGCGCCACAGTCATTTTCAGATAGCCCTCAATGCAAAGGCTCTAGACGCAAATATTGGTATGAGAGCTAATTCAATCAAGGAAACACTGCATGTTGGTGAAGGGCATATTGAAGAAGGATCAGCCGAGTGGTTCTTGTGGGAGAACAACTCCATTTGGCTCACAAACTTCACACACCATCAGGCTTCCAAGCAGCTCTCAAGGAAACTCAGTTTTCACACTCTATGCTTAGTGCCCTTTGAGTGCATTATCTAGGAATGAACTTGGTAAAGCATCCCACACAAACGAATGCTCCACATGTGGGTTTCACATGCCACCAACTCCACATTCACAGGCAACTTCAGCGCCACAGCCGTTTTCAGATAGCCCTCAATGCAAAGGCTCTAGACGCAAATATTGGTGTGAGAGCTAATTCAATCAAGGAAACACTGCATGTTGGTGAAGGGCATATTGAAGAAGAATCAGCCGAGTGGTTCTTGTGGGAGAACAACTCCATTTGGCTCACTAACTTCACACACCATCAGGCTTCCAAGCAGCTCTCAAGGAAACTCAGTTTTCACACTCTATGCTTAGTGCCCTTTTAGTGCCTAGGACTGAAATGAAGCTTGGTGAGCATCCCACACAAACGAATGCTCCACATGCGGGTTTCACATGCCACCAACTCCACATTCACAGGCAACTTCAGAGCCACAGCCGTTTTCAGATAGCCCTCAATGTAAAGGCTCTAGACGCAAATATTGGTGTGAGAGCTAATTCAATCAAGGAAGCACTGCATGTTGGTGAAGGGCATATTGAAGAAGGATCAGCCGAGTGGTTCTTGTGGGAGAACAACTCCATTTGGCTCACTAACTTCACACACCATCAGGCTTCCAAGCAGCTCTCAAGGAAACTCAGTTTTCACACTCTATGCTTAGTGCCCTTTGCGTGCCTAGGACTGAAATGAAGCTTGGTGAGCATCCCACACAAACGAATGCTCCACATGCGGGTTTCACATGCCACCAACTCCACATTCTCAGGCAACTTCAGCGCCACAGCCGTTTTCAGATAGCCCTCAATGCAAAGCCTCTAGATGGAAATATTGGTGTGAGAGCTAATTCAATCAAGGAAACACTGCATGTTGGTGAAGGGCATATTGAAGAAGGATCAGCCGAGAGGTTCTTGTGGGAGAACAACTCCATTTGGCTCACTAACTTCACACACCATCAGGCTTCCAAGCAGCTCTCAAGGAAACTCAGTTTTCACACTCTATGCTTAGTGCCCTTTGAGTGCCTAGGAGTGAAATGAAGCTTGGTGAGCATCCCACACAAACGAATGCTCCATATGCAGGTTTCACATGCCACCAACTCCACATTCTCAGGCAACTTGAGCGCCACAGCCGTTTTCAGATAGCCCTCAATGCAAAGGCTGTAGACGCAAATATTGGTGTGAGAGCTAATTCAATCAAGGAAACACTGCATGTTGGTGAAGGGCATATTGAAGAAGCATCAGCCGAGTGGTTCTTGTGGGAGAACAACTCCATTTGGCTCACTAACTTCACACACCATCAGGCTTCCAAGCAGCTCTCAAGGAAACTCAGTTTTCACACTCTATGCTTAGTGCCCTTTTAGTGCCTAGGACTGAAATGAAGCTTGATGAGCATCCCACACAAACGAATGCTCCACATGCGGGTTTCACATGCCACCAACTCCACATTCACAGGCAACTTCAGCGCCACCTCCGTTTTCAGATAGCCCTCAATGCAAAGGCTCTAGACGCAAATATGGGTGTGAGAGCTAATTCAATCAAGGAAACACTGCATGTTGGTGAAGGGCATATTGAAGAAGGATCAGCCGAGTGGTTCTTGTGGGAGAACAACTCCATTTGGCTCACTAACTTCACACACCATCAGGCTTCCAAGCAGCTCTCAAGGAAACTCAGTTTTCACACTCTGTGTTTAGTGCCCTTTGAGTGACTTATCTAGGAACAAACTTGGTAGAGCATCCCACACAAACGAATGCTCCACATGCGGGTTTCACATGCCACCAACTCCACATTCACAGGCAACTTCACCGCCACAGCCGTTTTCAAATAGCCCTCAATGCAAAGGCCCTAACGCAAATATTGGTGTGAGAGCTAATTCAATCAAGGAAACACTGCATGTTGGTGAAGGGCATATTGAAGAAGGATCAGCCGAGTGGTTCTTGTGGGAGAACAACTCCATTTGGCTCACTAACTTCACACACCATCAGGCTTCCAAGAAGCTCTCAAGGAAACTCAGTTTTCACACTCTATGCTTAGTGCCCTTTGAGTGCCTAGGACTGAAATGAAGCTTGGTGAGCATCCCACACAAACGAATGCTCCACATGCGGGTTTCACATGCCACCAACTCCACATTCACAGGCAACTTCAGCGCCACAGCCGTTTTCAGATAGCCCTCAATGCAAAGGCTCTAGATGGAAATATTGGTGTGAGAGCTAATTCAATCAAGGAAACACTGCATGTTGGTGAAGGGCATATTGAAGAAGGATCAGCCGAGTGGTTCTTGTGGGAGAACAACTCCATTTGGCTCACTAACTTCACACACCATCAGGCTTCCAAACAGCTCTCAAGGAAACTCAGTTTTCACACTCTATGTTTAGTGCCCTTTGAGTGACTTATCTAGGAACAAACTTGGTAGAGCATCCCACACAAACGAATGCTCCACATGTGGGTTTCACATGCCACCAACTCCACATTCTCAGGCAACTTCAGCGCCACAGCCGTTTTCAGATAGCCCTCAATGCCAAGGCTCTACACGCAAATATTGGTGTGAGAGCTAATTCAATCAAGGAAACACTGCATGTTGGTGAAGGGCATATTGAAGAAGGATCAGCCGAGTGGTTCTTGTGGGAGAACAACTCCATTTGGCTCACTAACTTCACACACCATCAGGCTTCCAAGCAGCTCTCAAGGAAACTCAGTTTTCACACTCTATGCTTAGTGCCCTTTTAGTGCCTAGGACTGAAATGAAGCTTGGTGAGCATCCCACACAAACGAATGCTCCACATGCGGGTTTCACATGCCACCAACTCCACATTCACAGGCAACTTCAGCACCACAGCCGTTTTCAGATAGCCCTCAATGCAAAGGCTCTACACGCAAATATTGGTGTGAGAGCTAATTCAATCAAGGAAACACTGCATGTTGGTGAAGGGCATATTGAAGAAGGATCAGCCGAGTGGTTCTTGTGGGAGAACAACTCCATTTGGCTCACTAACTTCACACACCATCAGGCTTCCAAGCAGCTCTCAAGGAAACTCAGTTTTCACACTCTATGCTTAGTGCCCTTTGAGTGCATTATCTAGGAATGAACTTGGTAAAGCATCCCACACAAACGAATGCTCCACATGCGGGTTTCACATGCCACCAACTCCACATTCTCAGGCAACTTCAGCGCCACAGCCGTTTTCAGATAGCCCTCAATGCAAAGGCTCTAGATGGAAATATTGGTGTGAGAGCTAATTCAATCAAGGAAACACTGCATGTTGGTGAAGGGCATATTGAAGAATGATCAGCCGAGTGGTTCTTGTGGGAGAACAACTCCATTTGGCTCACTAACTTCACACACCATCAGGCTTCCAAACAGCTCTCAAGGAAACTCAGTTTTCACACTCTGTGTTTAGTGCCCTTTGAGTGACTTATCTAGGAACAAACTTGGTAGAGCATCCCACACAAACGAATGCTCCACATGCGGGTTTCACATGCCACCAACTCCACATCCACAGGCAACTTCAGCGCCACAGTCATTTTCAGATAGCCCTCAATGCAAAGGCTCTAGACGCAAATATTGGTATGAGAGCTAATTCAATCAAGGAAACACTGCATGTTGGTGAAGGGCATATTGAAGAAGGATCAGCCGAGTGGTTCTTGTGGGAGAACAACTCCATTTGGCTCACAAACTTCACACACCATCAGGCTTCCAAGCAGCTCTCAAGGAAACTCAGTTTTCACACTCTATGCTTAGTGCCCTTTGAGTGCATTATCTAGGAATGAACTTGGTAAAGCATCCCACACAAACGAATGCTCCACATGTGGGTTTCACATGCCACCAACTCCACATTCACAGGCAACTTCAGCGCCACAGCCGTTTTCAGATAGCCCTCAATGCAAAGGCTCTAGACGCAAATATTGGTGTGAGAGCTAATTCAATCAAGGAAACACTGCATGTTGGTGAAGGGCATATTGAAGAAGAATCAGCCGAGTGGTTCTTGTGGGAGAACAACTCCATTTGGCTCACTAACTTCACACACCATCAGGCTTCCAAGCAGCTCTCAAGGAAACTCAGTTTTCACACTCTATGCTTAGTGCCATTTTAGTGCCTAGGACTGAAATGAAGCTTGGTGAGCATCCCACACAAACGAATGCTCCACATGCGGGTTTCACATGCCACCAACTCCACATTCACAGGCAACTTCAGAGCCACAGCCGTTTTCAGATAGCCCTCAATGTAAAGGCTCTAGACGCAAATATTGGTGTGAGAGCTAATTCAATCAAGGAAGCACTGCATGTTGGTGAAGGGCATATTGAAGAAGGATCAGCCGAGTGGTTCTTGTGGGAGAACAACTCCATTTGGCTCACTAACTTCACACACCATCAGGCTTCCAAGCAGCTCTCAAGGAAACTCAGTTTTCACACTCTATGCTTAGTGCCCTTTGAGTGCCTAGGAGTGAAATGAAGCTTGGTGAGCATCCCACACAAACGAATGCTCCATATGCAGGTTTCACATGCCACCAACTCCACATTCTCAGGCAACTTGAGCGCCACAGCCGTTTTCAGATAGCCCTCAATGCAAAGGCTGTAGACGCAAATATTGGTGTGAGAGCTAATTCAATCAAGGAAACACTGCATGTTGGTGAAGGGCATATTGAAGAAGCATCAGCCGAGTGGTTCTTGTGGGAGAACAACTCCATTTGGCTCACTAACTTCACACACCATCAGGCTTCCAAGCAGCTCTCAAGGAAACTCAGTTTTCACACTCTATGCTTAGTGCCCTTTGAGTGCATTATCTAGGAATGAACTTGGTAAAGCATCCCACACAAACGAATGCTCCACATGTGGGTTTCACATGCCACCAACTCCACATTCACAGGCAACTTCAGCGCCACAGCCGTTTTCAGATAGCCCTCAATGCAAAGGCTCTAGACGCAAATATTGGTGTGAGAGCTAATTCAATCAAGGAAACACTGCATGTTGGTGAAGGGCATATTGAAGAAGAATCAGCCGAGTGGTTCTTGTGGGAGAACAACTCCATTTGGCTCACTAACTTCACACACCATCAGGCTTCCAAGCAGCTCTCAAGGAAACTCAGTTTTCACACTCTATGCTTAGTGCCCTTTGAGTGCATTTTCTGGGAATGAACCTGGTAGAGCATCCCACGCAATCGAATGCTCCACATGCGGGTTTCACATGCCACCAACTCCACATTCTCAGGCAACTTCAGCGCCACAGCCGTTTTCAGATAGCCCTCAATGCCAAGGCTCTAGACGCAAATATTGGTGTGAGAGCTAATTCAATCAAGGAAACACTGCATGTTGGTGAAGGGCATATTGAAGAAGGATCAGCCGAGTGGTTCTTGTGGGAGAACAACTCCATTTGGCTCACTAACTTCACACACCATCAGGCTTCCAAGCAGCTCTCAAGGAAACTCAGTTTTCACACTCTATGCTTAGTGCCCTTTGAGTGCAATATCTAGGAATGATCCTGGTAGAGCATCCCACACAATCGAATGCTCCACATGCGGGTTTCACATGCCACCAACTCCACATTCTCAGGCAACTTCAGAGCCACAGCCGCTTTCAGATAGCTCTCAATGCAAAGGCTCTAGACGCAAATATTGGTGTAAGAGCTAATTCAATCAAGGAAAAACTGCATGTTGGTGAAGGGCATATTGAAGAAGGATCAGCCGAGTGGTTCTTGTGGGAGAACAACTCCATTTGGCTCACTAACTTCACACACCATCAGGCTTCCAAGCAGCTCTCAAGGAGACTCAGTTTTCACACTCTTTGCTTAGTGCCCTTTGACTGCATTATCTAGGAATGATCCTGGTAGAGCATCCCACACATTCGAATGCTCCACATGCGGGTTTCACATGCCACCAACTCCACATTCTCAGGCAACTTCAGCGCCACAGCCGTTTTCAGATAGCCCTCAATGCAAAGGCTCTAGACGCAAATATGGGTGTGAGAGCTAATTCAATCAAGGAAACACTGCATGTTGGTGAAGGGCATATTGAAGAAGGATCAGCCGAGTGGTTCTTGTGGGAGAACAACTCCATTTGGCTCACTAACTTCACACACCATCAGGCTTCCAAGCAGCTCTCAAGGAAACTCAGTTTTCACACTCTATGTTTAGTGCCCTTTGAGTGACTTATCTAGGAACAAACTTGGTAGAACATCCCACACAAACGAATGCTCCACATGCGGGTTTCACATGCCACCAACTCCACATTCTCAGGCAACTTGAGCGCCACAGCCGTTTTCAGATAGCCCTCAATGCAAAGGCTCTAGACGCAAATATTGGTGTGAGAGCTAATTCAATCAAGGAAACACTGCATGTTGGTGAAGGGCATATTGAAGAAGGATCAGCCGAGTGGTTCTTGTGGGAGAACAACTCCATTTGGCTCACTAACTTCACACAGCATCAGGCTTCCAAGCAGCTCTCAAGGAAACTCAGTTTTCACACTCTATGCTTAGTGCCCTTTGCGTGCCTAGGACTGAAATGAAGCTTGGTGAGCATCCCACACAAACGAATGCTCCACATGCGGGTTTCACATGCCACCAACTTCACATTCTCAGGCAACTTCAGCGCCACAGCCGTTTTCAGATAGCCCTCAATGCAAAGGCTCTAGACGCAAATATTGGTGTGAGAGCTAATTCAATCAAGGAAACACTGCATGTTGGTGAAGGGAATATTGAAGAAGGATCAGCCGAGTGGTTCTTGTGGGAGAACAACTCCATTTGGCTCACTAACTTCACACACCATCAGGCTTCCAAGCAGCTCTCAAGGATCAGTTTTCACACTCTATGCTTAACCCCCTTTGAGTGCATTATCTAGGAATGATCCTGGTAGAGCATCCCACACAATCGAATGCTCCACATGCGGGTTTCACATGCCACCAACTCCACATTCTCAGGCAACTTCAGCACCACAGCCGTTTTCAGATAGCCCTCAATGCAAAGGCTCTAGACGCAAATATTGGTGTAAGAGCTAATTCAATCAAGCAAACACTGCATGTTGGTGAAGGGCATATTGAAGAAGAATCAGCCGAGTGGTTCTTGTGGGAGAACAACTCCATTTGGCTCACTAACTTCACACACCATCAGGCTTCCAAACAGCTCTCAAGGAAACTCAGTTTTCACACTCTATGCTTAGTGCCCTTTGAGTGCATTATCTAGGAACAAACTTGGTGAGCATCCCACACAAACGAATGCTCCACATGCGGGTTTCACATGCCACCAACTCCACATTCACAGACAACTTCAGCGCCACAGCCGTTTTCAGATAGCCCTCAATGCAAAGGCTCTAGACACAAATATTGGTGTGAGAGCTAATTCAATCAAGGAAACACTGCATGTTGGTGAAGGGCATATTGAATAAGGATCAGCCGAGTGGTTCTTGTGGGAGAACAACTCCATTTGGCTCACTAACTTCACACACCATCAGGCTTCCAAACAGCTCTCAAGGAAACTCAGTTTTCACACTCTATGTTTAGTGCCCTTTGAGTGACTTATCTAGGAACAAACTTGGTAGAGCATCCCACACAAACGAATGCTCCACATGCGGGTTTCACATGCCACCAACTCCACATTCACAGGCAACTTCAGCGCCACAGCCGTTTTCAGATAGCCCTCAATGCAAAGGCCCTAGACGCAAATATTGGTGTGAGAGCTAATTCAATCAAGGAAACACTGCATGTTGGTGAAGGGCATATTGAAGAAGGATCAGCCGAGTGGTTCTTGTGGGAGAACAACTCCATTTGGCTCACTAACTTCACACACCATCAGGCTTCCAAGCAGCTCTCAAGGAAACTCAGTTTTCACACTCTATGCTTAGTGCCCTTTGAGTGCCTAGGACTGAAATGAAGCTTGGTGAGCATCCCACACAAACCAATGCTCCACATGCGGGTTTCACATGCCACCAACTCCACATCCACAGGCAACTTCAGCGCCACAGCCGTTTTCAGATAGCCCTCAATGCCAAGGCTCTAGACGCAAATATTGGTGTGAGAGCTAATTCAATCAAGGAAACACTGCATGTTGGTGAAGGGCATATTGAAGAAGGATCAGCCGAGTGGTTCTTGTGGGAGAACAACTCCATTTGGCTCACTAACTTCACACACCATCAGGCTTTCAAGCAGCTCTCAAGGAAACTCAGTTTTCACACTCTATGCTTAGTGCCCTTTGAGTGCCTAGGACTGAAATGAAGCTTGGTGAGCATCCCACACAAACGAATGCTCCACATGCGGGTTTCACATGCCACCAACTCCACATTCTCAGGCAACTTCAGCGCCACAGCCGTTTTCAGATAGCCCTCAATGCAAAGGCTCTAGACGCAAATATTGGTGTGAGAGCTAATTCAATCAAGGAAACACTGCATGTTGGTGAAGGGCATATTGAAGAAGGATCAGCCGAGTGGTTCTTGTGGGAGAACAACTCCATTTGGCTCACTAACTTCACACACCATCAGGCTTCCAAGCACCTCTCAAGGAAACTCAGTTTTCACACTCTATGCTTAGTGCCCTTTGAGTGCATTTTCTGGGAATGATCCTGGTAGAGCATCCCACACAATCCAATGCTCCACATGCGGGTTTCACATGCCACCAACTCCACATTCTCAGGCAACTTCAGCGCCACAGCCGTTTTCAGATAGCCCTCAATGCAAAGGCTCTAGACGCAAATATGGGTGTGAGAGCTAATTCAATCAAGGAAACACTGCATGTTGGTGAAGGGCATATTGAAGAAGGATCAGCCGAGTGGTTCTTGTGGGAGAACAACTCCATTTGGCTCACTAACTTCACACACCATCAGGCTTCCAAGCAGCTCTCAAGGAAACTCAGTTTTCACACTCTATGCTTAGTGCCCTTTGAGTGCATTTTCTGGGAATTATCCTGGTAGAGCATCCCACACAATCGAATGCTCCACATGCGGGTTTCACATGCCACCAACTCCACATTCTCAGGCAACTTCAGCGCCACAGCCGTTTTCAGATAGCCCTCAATGCCAAGGCTCTAGACGCAAATATTGGTGTGAGAGCTAATTCAATCAAGGAAACACTGCATGTTGGTGAAGGGCATATTGAAGAAGGATCAGCCGAGTGGTTCTTGTGGGAGAACAACTCCATTTGGCTCACTAACTTCACACACCATCAGGCTTCCAAGCAGTTCTCAAGGAAACTCAGTTTTCACACTCTATGCTTAGTGCCCTTTTAGTGCCTAGGAGTGAAATGAAGATTGGTGAGCATCCCACACAAACCAATGCTCCACATGCGGGTTTCACATGCCACTAATTCCACATTCTCAGGCAACTTGAGCGCCACAGCCGTTTTCAGATAGCCCTCAATGCAAAGGCTCTAGACGCAAATATTGGTGTGAGAGCTAATTCAATCAAGGAAACACTGCATGTTGGTGAAGGGCATATTGAAGAAGGATCAGCCGAGTGGTTCTTGTGGGAGAACAACTCCATTTGGCTCACTAACTTCACACACCATCAGGCTTCCAAGCAGCTCTCAAGGAAACTCAGTTTTCACACTCTATGCTTAGTGCCCTTTGAGTGCATTATCTAGGAATGAACCTGGTAGAGCATCCCACACAAACGAATGCTCCACATGCGGGTTTCACATGCCACCAACTCCACATTCTCAGGCAACTTCAGCGCCACAGCCATTTTCAGATAGCCCTCAATGCCAAGGCTTTAGACGCAAATATTGGTGTGAGAGCTAATTCAATCAAGGAAACACTGCATGTTGGTGAAGGGCATATTGAAGAAGGATCAGCCGAGTGGTTCTTGTGGGAGAACAACTCCATTTGGCTCACTAACTTCACACACCATCAGGCTTCCAAGCAGCTCTCAAGGAAACTCAGTTTTCACACTCTATGCTTAGTGCCCTTTGAGTGCAATATCTAGGAATGATCCTGGTAGAGCATCCCACACAAACGAATGCTCCACATGCGGGTTTCACATGCCACCAACTCCACATTCACAGACAACTTCAGCGCCACAGCCGTTTTCAGATAGCCCTCAATGCAAAGGCTCTAGACGCAAATATTGGTGTGAGAGCTAATTCAATCAAGGAAACACTGCATGTTGGTGAAGGGCATATTGAAGAAGGATCAGCCGAGTGGTTTTTGTGGGAGAACAACTCCATTTGGCTCACTAACTTCACACACCATCAGGCTTCCAAGCAGCTCTCAAGGAAACTCAGTTTTCACACTCTATGCTTAGTGCCCTTTTTGTGCCGAGGACTGAAATGAAGCTTGGTGAGCATCCCACACAAACGAATGCTCCACATGCGGGTTTCACATGCCACCAACTCCACATTCTCAGGCAACTTCAGCGCCACAGCCGTTTTCAGATAGCCCTCAATGCAAAGGCTCTAGACGCAAATATTGGTGTGAGAGCTAATTCAATCAAGGAAACACTGCATGTTGGTGAAGGGCATATTGAAGAAGGATCAGCCGAGTGGTTCTTGTGGGAGAACAACTCCATTTGGCTCACTAACTTCACACACCATCAGGCTTCCAAGCAGCTCTCAAGGAAACTCAGTTTTCACACTCTATGCTTAGTGCCCTTTGAGTGCAATATCTAGGAATGAACCTGGTAGAGCATCCCACACCATCGAATGCTCCACATGCGGGTTTCACATGCCACCAACTCCACATTCTCAGGCAACTTCAGAGCCACAGCCGCTTTCAGATAGCCCTCAATGCAAAGGCTCTAGACGCAAATATTGGTGTAAGAGCTAATTCAATCAAGGAAACACTGCATGTTGGTGAAGGGCATATTGAAGAAGGATCAGCCGAGTGGTTCTTGTGGGAGAACAACTCCATTTGGCTCACTAACTTCACACACCATCAGGCTTCCAAGCAGCTCTCAAGGAAACTCAGTTTTCACACTCTATGCTTAGTGCCCTTTTAGTGCCGAGGACTGAAATGAAGCTTGGTGAGCATCCCACACAAACGAATGCTCCACATGCGGGTTTCACATGCCACCAACTCCACATTCTCAGGCAACTTCAGCGCCACAGCCGTTTTCAGATAGCCCTCAATGCAAAGGCTCTAGACGCAAATATTGGTGTGAGAGCTAATTCAATCAAGGAAACACTGCATGTTGGTGAAGGGCATATTGAAGAAGGATCAGCCGAGTGGTTCTTGTGGGAGAACAACTCCATTTGGCTCACTAACTTCACACACCATCAGGCTTCCAAGCAGCTCTCAAGGAAACTCAGTTTTCACACTCTATGATTAGTGCCCTTTGAGTGCAATATCTAGGAATGAACCTGGTAGAGCATCCCACACAATCGAATGCTCCACATGCGGGTTTCACATGCCACCAACTCCACATTCTCAGGCAACTTCAGAGCGACAGCCGCTTTCAGATAGCCCTCAATGCAAAGGCTCTAGACGCAAATATTGGTGTAAGAGCTAATTCAATCAAGGAAACACTGCATGTTGGTGAAGGGCATATTGAAGAAGGATCAGCCGAGTGCTTCTTGTGGGAGAACAACTCCATTTGGCTCACTAACTTCACACACCATCAGGCTTCCAAGCAGCTCTCAAGGAAACTCAGTTTTCACACTCTATGCTTAGTGCCCTTTGAGTGCATTATCTAGGAACAAACTTGGTAGAGCATCCCACACAAACGAATGCTCCACATGCGGGTTTCACATGCCACCAACTCCACATTCTCAGGCAACTTCAGCGCCACAGCCGTTTTCAGATAGCCCTCAATGCAAAGGCTCTAGACGCAAATATTGGTGTGAGAGCTAATTCAATCAAGGAAACACTGCATGTTGGTGAAGGGCATATTGAAGAAGGATCAGCCGAGTGGTTCTTGTGGGAGAACAACTCCATTTGGCTCACTAACTTCACACACCATCAGGCTTCCAAGCAGCTCTCAAGGAGACTCAGTTTTCACACTCTTTGCTTAGTGCCCTATGAGTGCATTATCTAGGAATGATCCTGGTAGAGCATCCCACACCATCGAATGCTCCACATGCGGGTTTCACATGCCACCAACTCCACATTCACAGGCAACTTCAGCGCCACAGCCGTTTTCAGATAGCCCTCAATGCAAAGGCTCTAGACGCAAATATTGGTGTGAGAGCTAATTCAATCAAGGAAACACTGCATGTTGGTGAAGGGCATATTGAAGAAGGATCAGCCGAGTGGTTCTTGTGGGAGAACAACTCCATTTGGCTCAATAACTTCACACACCATCAGGCTTTCAAGCAGCTCTCAAGGAAACTCAGTTTTCACACTCTATGTTTAGTGCCCTTTGAGTGACTTATCTAGGAACAAACTTGGTAGAGCATCCCACACAAACGAATGCTCCACATGCGGGTTTCACATGCCACCAACTCCACATTCACAGGCAACTTCACCGCCACAGCCGTTTTCAGATAGCCCTCAATGCAAAGGCCCTAGACGCAAATATTGGTGTGAGAGCTAATTCAATCAAGGAAACACTGCATGTTGGTGAAGGGCATATTGAAGAAGGATCAGCCGAGTGGTTCTTGTGGGAGAACAACTCCATTTGGCTCACTAACTTCACACACCATCAGGCTTCCAAGCAGCTCTCAAGGAAACTCAGTTTTCACACTCTATGCTTAGTGCCCTTTGAGTGCCTAGGAGTGAAATGAAGCTTGGTGAGCATCCCACACAAACCAATGCTCCACATGCGGGTTTCACATGCCACTAACTCCACATTCACAGGCAACTTGAGCGCCACAGCCGTTTTCAGATAGCCCTCAATGCAAAGGCTCTAGACGCAAATATTGGTGTGAGAGCTAATTCAATCAAGGAAACACTGCATGTTGGTGAAGGGCATATTGAAGAAGGATCAGCCGAGTGGTTCTTGTGGGAAAACAACTCCATTTGGCTCACTAACTTCACACACCATCAGGCTTCCAAGCAGCTCTCAAGGAAACTCAGTTTTCACACTCTATGCTTAGTGCCCTTTGAGTGCCTAGGACTGAAATGAAGCTTGGTGAGCATCCCACACAAACGAATGCTCCACATGCGGGTTTCACATGCCACCAACTCCACATTCTCAGGCAACTTCAGCGCCACAGCCGTTTTCAGATAGCCCTCAATGCAAAGGCTCTAGACGCAAAAATGGGTGTGAGAGCTAATTCAATCAAGGAAACACTGCATGTTGGTGAAGGGCATATTGAAGAAGGATCAGCCGAGTGGTTCTTGTGGGAGAACAACTCCATTTGGCTCACTAACTTCACACACCATCAGGCTTCTAAGCAGCTCTCAAGGAAACTCAGTTTTCACACTTTATGCTTAGTGCCTTTTGATTGCATTATCTAGGATTGAACGTGGTAAAGCATCCCACACAAACGAATGCTCCACATGCGGGTTTCACATGCCACCAACTCCACATTCACAGGCAACTTCAGCGCCACCTCCGTTTTCAGATAGCCCTCAATGCAAAGGCTCTAGACGCAAATATGGGTGTGAGAGCTAATTCAATCAAGGAAACACTGCATGTTGGTGAAGGGCATATTGAAGAAGGATCAGCCGAGTGGTTCTTGTGGGAGAACAACTCCATTTGGCTCACTAACTTCACACACCATCAGGCTTCTAAGCAGCTCTCAAGGAAACTCAGTTTTCACACTCTATGCTTAGTGCCTTTTGATTGCATTATCTAGGATTGAACGTGGTAAAACATCCCACACAAACGAATGCTCCACATGCGGGTTTCACATGCCACCAACTCCACATTCACAGGCAACTTCAGCGCCACCTCCGTTTTCAGATAGCCCTCAATGCAAAGGCTCTAGACGCAAATATGGGTGTGAGAGCTAATTCAATCAAGGAAACACTGCATGTTGGTGAAGGGCATATTGAAGAAGGATCAGCCGAGTGGTTCTTGTGGGAGAACAACTCCATTTGGCTCACTAACTTCACACACCATCAGGCTTCCAAGCAGCTCTCAAGGAAACTCAGTTTTCACACTCTATGTTTAGTGCCCTTTGAGTGACTTATCTAGGAACAAACTTGGTAGAGCATCCCACACAAACGAATGCTCCACATGCGGGTTTCACATGCCACCAACTCCACATTCACAGGCAACTTCACCGCCACAGCCGTTTTCAGATAGCCCTCAATGCAAAGGCCCTAACGCAAATATTGGTGTGAGAGCTAATTCGATCAAGGAAACACTGCATGTTGGTGAAGGGCATATTGAAGAAGGATCAGCCGAGTGGTTCTTGTGGGAGAACAACTCCATTTGGCTCACTAACTTCACACACCATCAGGCTTCCAAGCAGCTCTCAAGGAAACTCAGTTTTCACACTCTATGCTTAGTGCCCTTTGAGTGCCTAGGAGTGAAATGAAGCTTGGTGAGCATCCCACACAAACCAATGCTCCACATGCGGGTTTCACATGCCACTAACTCCACATTCACAGGCAACTTCAGCGCCACAGCCGTTTTCAGATAGCCCTCAATGCAAAGGCTCTAGACGCAAATATTGGTGTGAGAGCTAATTCAATCAAGGAAACACTGCATGTTGGTGAAGGGCATATTTGAAGAAGGATCAGCCGAGTGGTTCTTGTGGGAGAACAACTCCATTTGGCTCACTAACTTCACACACCATCAGGCTTCCAAGCAGCTCTCAAGGAAACTCAGTTTTCACACTCTATGCTTAACGCCCTTTGAGTGCATTATCTAGGAATGATCCTGGTAGAGCATCCCACAGAATCGAATGCTCCACATGCGGGTTTCACATGCCACCAACTCCACATTCTCAGGCAACTTCAGCGCCACAGCCGTTTTCAGATAGCCCTCAATGCAAAGGCTCTAGACGCAAATATTGGTGTGAGAGCTAATTCAATCAAGGAAACACTGCATGTTGGTGAAGGGCATATTGAAGAAGGATCAGCCGAGTGGTTCTTGTGGGAGAACAACTCCATTTGGCTCACTAACTTCACACACCATCAGGCTTCCAAGCAGCTCTCAAGGAAACTCAGTTTTCACACTCTATGTTTAGTGCCCTTTGAGTGACTTTTCTAGGAACAAACTTGGTAGAGCATCCCACACAAACGAATGCTCCACATGCGGGTTTCACATGCCACCAACTCCACATTCACAGGCAACTTCAGCGCCACAGCCGTTTTCAGATAGCCCTCAATGCAAAGGCCCTAGAAGCAAATATTGGTGTGAGAGCTAATTCAATCAAGGAAACACTGCATGTTGGTGAAGGGCATATTGAAGAAGGATCAGCCGAGTGGTTCTTGTGGGAGAACAACTCCATTTGGCTCACTAACTTCACACACCATCAGGCTTCCAAGCAGCTCTCAAGGAAACTCAGTTTTCACACTCTATGTTTTGTGATCTTTGAGTGCCTGGGACTGAAATGAAGCTTGGTGAGCATCCCACACAAACGAATGCTCCACATGCGGGTTTCACATGCCACCAACTCCACACTCTCAGGCAACTTCAGCGCCACAGCCGTTTTCAGATAGCCCTCAATGCAAAGGCTCTAGACGCAAATATTAGTGTGAGAGCTAATTCAATCAAGGAAACACTGCATGTTGGTGAAGGGCATATTGAAGAAGGATCAGCCGAGTGGTTCTTGTGGGAGAACAACTCCATTTGGCTCACTAACTTCACACACCATCAGGCTTCCAAGCAGCTCTCAAGGAAACTCAGTTTTCACACTCTATGCTTAACGCGCTTTGAGTGCATTTTCTGGGAATGATCCTAGTAGAGCATCACACACAATCGAATGCTCCACATGCGGGTTTCACATGCCACCAACTCCACATTCTCAGGCAACTTCAGCACCACAGCCGTTTTCAGATAGCCCTCAATGCAAAGGCTCTAGACGCAAATATGGGTGTGAGAGCTAATTCAATCAAGGAAACACTGCATGCTGGTGAAGGGCATATTGAAGAAGGATCAGCCGAGTGGTTCTTGTGGGAGAACAACTCCATTTGGCTCACTAACTTCACACACCATCAGGCTTCCAAGCAGCTCTCAAGGAAACTCAGTTTTCACACTCTATGCTTAACGCGCTTTGAGTGCATTTTCTGGGAATGATCCTAGTAGAGCATCACACACAATCGAATGCTCCACATGCGGGTTTCACATGCCACCAACTCCACATTCTCAGGCAACTTCAGCACCACAGCCGTTTTCAGATAGCCCTCAATGCAAAGGCTCTAGACGCAAATATGGGTGTGAGAGCTAATTCAATCAAGGAAACACTGCATGTTGGTGAAGGGCATATTGAACAAGGATCAGCCGAGTGGTTCTTGTGGGAGAACAACTCCATTTGGCTCACTAACTTCACACACCATCAGGCTTCTAAGCAGCTCTCAAGGAAACTCAGTTTTCACACTCTATGCTTAGTGCCTTTTGATTGCATTATCTAGGATTGAACGTGGTAAAGCATCCCACACAAACGAATGCTCCACATGCGGGTTTCACATGCCACCAACTCCACATTCACAGGCAACTTCAGCGCCACCTCCGTTTTCAGATAGCCCTCAATGCAAAGGCTCTAGACGCAAATATTGGTGTGAGAGCTAATTCAATCAAGGAAACACTGCATGTTGGTGAAGGGCATATTGAAGAAGGATCAGCCGAGTGGTTCTTGTGGGAGAACAACTCCATTTGGCTCACTAACTTCACACACCATCAGGCTTCCAAGCAGCTCTCAAGGAAACTCAGTTTTCACACTCTATGCTTAGTGCCCTTTGAGTGCATTATCTAGGAATGAACTTGGTAAAGCATTCCACACAAACGAATGCTCCACATGCGGGTTTCACATGCCTCCAACTCCACATTCTCAGGCAACTTCAGCGCCACAGCCGTTTTCAGATAGCCCTCAATGCAAAGGCTCTAGACGCAAATATGGGTGTGAGAGCTAATTCAATCAAGGAAACACTGCATGTTGGTGAAGGGCATATTGAAGAAGGATCAGCCGAGTGGTTCTTGTGGGAGAACAACTCCATTTGGCTCACTAACTTCACACACCATCAGGCTTCTAAGCAGCTCTCAAGGAAACTCAGTTTTCACACTCTATGCTTAGTGCCCTTTGAGTGCATTATCTAGGAATGAACTTGGTAAAGCATTCCACACAAACGAATGCTCCACATGCGGGTTTCACATGCCACCAACTCCACATTCACAGGCAACTTCAGCGCCACAGCCGTTTTCAGATAGCCCTCAATGCAAAGGCTCTAGACGCAAATAGGGTGTGAGAGCTAATTCAATCAAGGAAACACTGCATGTTGGTGAAGGGCATATTGAAGAAGGATCAGCCGAGTGGTTCTTGTGGGAGAACAACTCCATTTGGTTCACAAACTTCACACACCATCAGGCTTCCAAGCAGCTCTCAAGGAAACTCAGTTTTCACACTCTATGCTTAGTGCCCTTTGAGTGCCTAGGACTGAAATGAAGCTTGGTGAGCATCCCACACAAACGAATGCTCCACATGCGGGTTTCACATGCCACCAACTCCACATTCACAGGCAACTTCAGCGCCACAGCCGTTTTCAGATAGCCCTCAATGCAAAGGCTCTAGACGCAAATATTGGTGTGAGAGCTAATTCAATCAAGGAAACACTGCATGTTGGTGAAGGGCATATTGAAGAAGGATCAGCCGAGTGGTTCTTGTGGGAGAACAACTCCATTTGGCTCACTAACTTCACACACCATCAGGCTTCCAAGCAGCTCTCAAGGAGACTCAGTTTTCACACTCTTTGCTTAGTGCCCTATGAGTGCATTATCTAGTAATGATCCTGGTAGAGCATCCCACACCATCGAATGCTCCACATGTGGGTTTCACATGCCACCAACTCCACATTCTCAGGCAACTTCAGCGCCACAGCCGTTTTCAGATAGCCCTCAATGCAAAGGCTCTAGACGCAAATATTGGTGTGAGAGCTAATTCAATCAAGGAAACACTGCATGTTGGTGAAGGGCATATTGAAGAAGGATCAGCCGAGTGGTTCTTGTGGGAGAACAACTCCATTTGGCTCACTAACTTCACACACCATCAGGCTTTCAAGCAGCTCTCAAGGAAACTCAGTTTTCACACTCTATGTTTAGTGCCCTTTGAGTGACTTATCTAGGAACAAACTTGGTAGACCATCCCACACAAACGAATGCTCTACATGCGCGTTTCACATGCCACCAACTCCACATTCTCAGGCAACTTCAGCGCCACAGCCGTTTTCAGATAGCCCTCAATGCAAAGGCTCTAGACGCAAATATTGGTGTGAGAGCTAATTCAATCAAGGAAACACTGCATGTTGGTGAAGGGCATATTGAAGAAGGATCAGCCAAGTGGTTCTTGTGGGAGAACAACTCCATTTGGCTCACTAACTTCACACACCATCAGGCTTCCAAGCAGCTCTCAAGGAAACTCAGTTTTCACACTCTATGCTTAGTGCCCTTTTAGTGCCTAGGAGTGAAATGAAGCTTGTTGAGCATCCCAAACAAACGAATGCTCCACATGCGGGTTTCACATGCCACCAACTCCACATTCTCAGGCAACTTCAGCGCCACAGCCGTTTTCAGATAGCCCTCAATGCAAAGGCTCTAGAAGCAAATATTGGTGTGAGAGCTAATTCAATCAAGGAAACACTGCATGTTGGTGAAGGGCATATTGAAGAAGGATCAGCCGAGTGGTTCTTGTGGGAGAACAACTCCATTTGGCTCACTAACTTCACACACCATCAGGCTTCCATGCAGCTCTCAAGGAAACTCAGTTTTCACACTCTATGTTTTGTGCCCTTTAAGTGCCTAGGACTGAAATGAAGCTTGGTGAGCATCCCACACAAACGAATGCTCCACATGCGGGTTTCACATGCAACCAACTCCACACTCTCAGGCAACTTCAGCGCCACAGCCGTTTTCAGATAGCCCTCAATGCAAAGGCTCTAGACGCAAATATTAGTGTGAGAGCTAATTCAATCAAGGAAACACTGCATGTTGGTGAAGGGCATATTGAAGAAGGATCAGCCGAGTGGTTCTTGTGGGAGAACAACTCCATTTGGCTCACTAACTTCACACACCATCAGGCTTCCAAGCAGCTCTCAAGGAAACTCAGTTTTCACACTCTATGCTTAACGCCCTTTGAGTGCATTATAGTAGAGCATCCCACACAATCGAATGCTCCACATGCGGGTTTCACATGCCACTAACTCCACATTCTCAGGCAACTTCAGCACCACAGCCGTTTTCAGATAGCCCTCAATGCAAAGACTCTAGACGCAAATATGGGTGTGAGAGCTAATTCAATCAAGGAAACACTGCATGTTGGTGAAGGGCATATTGAAGAAGGATCAGCCGAGTGGTTCTTGTCTGAGAACAACTCCATTTGGCTCACTAACTTCACACACCATCAGGCTTCTAAGCAGCTCTCAAGGAAACTCAGTTTTCACACTCTATGCTTAGTGCCTTTTGATTGCATTATTTAGGATTGAACGTGGTAAAGCATCCCACACAAACGAATGCTCCACATGCGGGTTTCACATGCCACCAACTCCACATTCACAGGCAACTTCAGCGCCACAGCCGTTTTCAGATAGCCCTCAATGCAAAGGCTCTAGACGCAAATATGGGTGTGAGAGCTAATTCAATCAAGGAAACACTGCATGTTGGTGAAGGGCATATTGAAGAAGGATCAGCCGAGTGGTTCTTGTGGGAGAACAACTCCATTTGGCTCACTAACTTCACACACCATCAGGCTTCCAAGCAGCTCTCAAGGAAACTCAGTTTTCACACTCTATGCTTAGTTCCCTTTGAGTGCCTTGGACTGAAATGAAGCTTGGTGAGCATCCCACACAAACGAATGCTCCACATGCGGGTTTCACATGCCACCAACTCCACATTCTCAGGCAACTTCAGCGCCACAGCCGTTTTCAGATAGCCCTCAATGCAAAGGCTCTAGACGCAAATATTGGTGTGAGAGCTAATTCAATCAAGGAAACACTGCATGTTGGTGAAGGGCATATTGAAGAAGGATCAGCCGAGTGGTTCTTGTGGGAGAACAACTCCATTTGGCTCACTAACTTCACACACCATCAGGCTTTCAAGCAGCTCTCAAGGAAACTCAGTTTTCACACTCTATGTTTAGTGCCCTTTGAGTGACTTATCTAGGAACAAACTTGGTAGAGCATCCCACACAAACGAATGCTCCACATGCGCGTTTCACATGCCACCAACTCCACATTCTCAGGCAACTTCAGCGCCACAGCCGTTTTCAGATAGCCCTCAATGCAAAGGCTCTAGACGCAAATATTGGTGTGAGAGCTAATTCAATCAAGGAAACACTTTATGTTGGTGAAGGGCATATTGAAGAAGGATCAGCCGAGTGGTTCTTGTGGGAGAACAACTCCATTTGGCTCACTAACTTCACACACCATCAGGCTTCCAAGCAGCTCTCAAGGAAACTCAGTTTTCACACTCTATGCTTAGTGCCCTTTTAGTGCCTAGGAGTGAAATGAAGCTTGTTGAGCATCCCAAACAAACGAATGCTCCACATGCGGGTTTCACATGCCACCAACTCCACATTCTCAGGCAACTTCAGCGCCACAGCCGTTTTCAGATAGCCCTCAATGCAAAGGCTCTAGAAGCAAATATTGGTGTGAGAGCTAATTCAATCAAGGAAACACTGCATGTTGGTGAAGGGCATATTGAAGAAGGATCAGCCGAGTGGTTCTTGTGGGAGAACAACTCCATTTGGCTCACTAACTTCACACACCATCAGGCTTCCATGCAGCTCTCAAGGAAACTCAGTTTTCACACTCTA
The DNA here is from genome assembly GCF_030435755.1 of Ochotona princeps. Taxonomy (NCBI): domain Eukaryota; kingdom Metazoa; phylum Chordata; class Mammalia; order Lagomorpha; family Ochotonidae; genus Ochotona; species Ochotona princeps. The sequence continues at coordinate 14,763 of NW_026696774.1, read as the reverse complement.
TGTTTTGTGCCCTTTAAGTGCCTAGGACTGAAATGAAGCTTGGTGAGCATCCCACACAAACGAATGCTCCACATGCGGGTTTCACATGCAACCAACTCCACACTCTCAGGCAACTTCAGCGCCACAGCCGTTTTCAGATAGCCCTCAATGCAAAGGCTCTAGACGCAAATATTAGTGTGAGAGCTAATTCAATCAAGGAAACACTGCATGTTGGTGAAGGGCATATTGAAGAAGGATCAGCCGAGTGGTTCTTGTGGGAGAACAACTCCATTTGGCTCACTAACTTCACACACCATCAGGCTTCCAAGCAGCTCTCAAGGAAACTCAGTTTTCACACTCTATGCTTAACGCCCTTTGAGTGCATTATCTAGGAATGATCCTAGTAGAGCATCCCACACAATCGAATGCTCCACATGCGGGTTTCACATGCCACTAACTCCACATTCTCAGGCAACTTCAGCACCACAGCCGTTTTCAGATAGCCCTCAATGCAAAGGCTCTAGACGCAAATATGGGTGTGAGAGCTAATTCAATCAAGGAAACACTGCATGTTGGTGAAGGGCATATTGAAGAAGGATCAGCCGAGTGGTTCTTGTCTGAGAACAACTCCATTTGGCTCACTAACTTCACACACCATCAGGCTTCTAAGCAGCTCTCAAGGAAACTCAGTTTTCACACTCTATGCTTAGTGCCTTTTGATTGCATTATTTAGGATTGAACGTGGTAAAGCATCCCACACAAACGAATGCTCCACATGCGGGTTTCACATGCCACCAACTCCACATTCACAGGCAACTTCAGCGCCACCTCCGTTTTCAGATAGCCCTCAATGCAAAGGCTCTAGACGCAAATATTGGTGTGAGAGCTAATTCAATCAAGGAAACACTGCATGTTGGTGAAGGGCATATTGAAGAAGGATCAGCCGAGTGGTTCTTGTGGGAGAACAACTCCATTTGGCTCACTAACTTCACACACCATCAGGCTTCCAAGCAGCTCTCAAGGAAACTCAGTTTTCACACTCTATGCTTAGTGCCCTTTGAGTGCATTATCTAGGAATGAACTTGGTAAAGCATTCCACACAAACGAATGCTCCACATGCGGGTTTCACATGCCACCAACTCCACATTCTCAGGCAACTTCAGCACCACAGCCGTTTTCAGACACCCCTCAATGCAAAGGCTCTAGACGCAAATATTGGTGTGAGAGCTAATTCAATCAAGGAAACACTGCATGTTGGTGAAGGGCATATTGAAGAAGGATGAGCCGAGTGGTTCTTGTGGGAGAACAACTCCATTTGGCTCACTAACTTCACACACCATCAGGCTTCCAAGCAGCTCTCAAGGAAACTCAGTTTTCACACTCTATGCTTAGTGCCCTTTGAGTGCCTAGGACTGAAATGAAGCTTGGTGAGCATCCCACACAAACCAATGCTCCACATGCGGTTTTCACATGCCACTAACTCCACATTCTCAGGCAACTTGAGCGCCACAGCCGTTTTCAGATAGCCCTCAATGCAAAGGCTCTAGATGCAAATATTGGTGTGAGAGCTAATTCAATCAAGGAAACACTGCATGTTGGTGAAGGGCATATTGAAGAAGGATCAGCCGAGTGGTTCTTGTGGGAGAACAACTCCATTTGGCTCACTAACTTCACACACCATCAGGCTTCCAAGCAGCTCTCAAGGAAACTCAGCTTTCACACTCTATGCTTAGTGCCCTTTGTGTGTATTATCTAGGAATGAACCTGGTAGAGCATCCCACACAAACGAATGCTCCACATGCGGGTTTCACATGCCACCAACTCCACATTCACAGGCAACTTCAGCGCCACAGCCGTTTTCAGATAGCCCTCAATGCAAAGGCTCTAGACGCAAATATGGGTGTGAGAGCTAATTCAATCAAGGAAACACTGCATGTTGGTGAAGGGCATATTGAAGAAGGATCAGCCGAGTGGTTCTTGTGGGAGAACAACTCCATTTGGCTCACTAACTTCACACACCATCAGGCTTCCAAGCAGCTCTCAAGGAAACTCAGTTTTCACACTCTATGCTTAGTTCCCTTTGAGTGCCTTGGACTGAAATGAAGCTTGGTGAGCATCCCACACAAACGAATGCTCCACATGGGCGGGGGGGGGGGGGTGTTTCACATGCCACCAACTCCACATTCTCAGGCAACTTGAGCGCCACAGCCGTTTTCAGATAGCCCTCAATGCAAAGGCTCTAGACGCAAATATTGGTGTGAGAGCTAATTCAATCAAGGAAACACTGCATGTTGGTGAAGGGCATATTGAAGAAGGATCAGCCGAGTGGTTCTTGTGGGAGAACAACTCCATTTGGCTCACTAACTTCACACACCATCAGGCTTCCAAGCAGCTCTCAAGGAAACTCAATTTTCACACTCTATGCTTAGTGCCCTTTGAGTGCATTTTCTGGGAATGATCCTGGTAGAGCATCCCACACAATCGAATGCTCCACATGCGGGTTTCACATGCCTCCAACTCCACATTCTCAGGCAACTTCAGCACCACAGCCGTTTTCAAATAGCCCTCAATGCAAAGGCTCTAGACGCAAATATGGGTGTGAGAGCTAATTCAATCAAGGAAACACTGCATGTTGGTGAAGGGCATATTGAAGAAGGATCAGCCGAGTGGTTTTTGTGGGAGAACAACTCCATTTGGCTCACTAACTTCACACACCATCAGGCTTCCAAGCAGCTCTCAAGGAAACTCAGTTTTCACACTCTATGCTTAGTGCCTTTTGATTGCATTATCTAGGATTGAACGTGGTAGAGCATCCCACACAATCGAATGCTCCACATGCGGGTTTCACATGCCACCAACTCCACATTCACAGGCAACTTCAGCGCCACCTCCGTTTTCAGATAGCCCTCAATGCAAAGGCCCTAGACGCAAATATTGGTGTGAGAGCTAATTCAATCAAGGAAACACTGCATGTTGGTGAAGGGCATATTGAAGAAGGATCAGCCGAGTGGTTCTTGTGGGAGAACAACTCCATTTGGCTCACTAACTTCACACACCATCAGGCTTCCAAGCAGCTCTCAAGGAAACTCAGTTTTCACACTCTATGCTTAGTGCCCTTGGAGTGCATTATCTAGGAATGAACTTGGTAGAGCATTCCACACAAACGAATGCTCCGCATGCGGGTTTCACATGCCACCAACTCCACATTCACAGGCAACTTCAGCGCCACAGCCGTTTTCAGATAGCCCTCAATGCAAAGGCTCTAGACGCAAATATGGGTGTGAGAGCTAATTCAATCAAGGAAACACTGCATGTTGGTGAAGGGCATATTGAAGAAGGATCAGCCGAGTGGTTCTTGTGGGAGAACAACTCCATTTGGCTCACTAACTTCACACACCATCAGGCTTCCAAGCAGCTCTCAAGGAAACTCAGTTTTCACACTCTATGCTTAGTGCCTTTTGATTGCATTATCTAGGATTGAACGTGGTAGAGCATCCCACACAAACGAATGCTCCACATGCGGGTTTCACATGCCACCAACTCCACATTCACAGGCAACTTCAGCGCCATCTCCGTTTTCAGATAGCCCTCAATGCAAAGGCTCTAGACGCAAATATTGGTGTGAGAGCTAATTCAATCAAGGAAACACTGCATGTTGGTGAAGGGCATATTGAAGAAGGATCAGCCGAGTGGTTCTTGTGGGAGAACAACTCCATTTGGCTCACTAACTTCACACAGCATCAGGCTTCCAAGCAGCTCTCAAGGAAACTCAGTTTTCACACTCTATGCTTAGTGCCCTTTGTGTGCCTAGGACTGAAATGAACCTTGGAGAGCATCCCACACAAACGAATGCTCCACATGCGGGTTTCACATGCCACCAACTCCACATTCTCAGGCAACTTCAGCGCCACAGCCGTTTTCAGATAGCCCTCAATGCAAAGGCTCTACACGCAAATATTGGTGTGAGAGCTAATTCAATCAAGGAAACACTGCATGTTGGTGAAGGGCATATTGAAGAAGGATCAGCCGAGTGGTTCTTGTGGGAGAACAACTCCATTTGGCTCACTAACTTCACACACCATCAGGCTTCCAAGCAGCTCTCAAGGAAACTCAGTTTTCACACTCTATGCTTAGTGCCCTTTGAGTGCATTATCTAGGAATGAACTTGGTAAAGCATTCCACACAAACGAATGCTCCACATGCGGGTTTCACATGCCACCAACTCCACATTCTCAGGCAACTTCAGCACCACAGCCGTTTTCAGACACCCCTCAATGCAAAGGCTCTAGACGCAAATATTGGTGTGAGAGCTAATTCAATCAAGGAAACACTGCATGTTGGTGAAGGGCATATTGAAGAAGGATGAGCCGAGTGGTTCTTGTGGGAGAACAACTCCATTTGGCTCACTAACTTCACACACCATCAGGCTTCCAAGCAGCTCTCAAGGAAACTCAGTTTTCACACTCTATGCTTAGTGCCCTTTGAGTGCCTAGGACTGAAATGAAGCTTGGTGAGCATCCCACACAAACCAATGCTCCACATGCGGTTTTCACATGCCACTAACTCCACATTCTCAGGCAACTTGAGCGCCACAGCCGTTTTCAGATAGCCCTCAATGCAAAGGCTCTAGATGCAAATATTGGTGTGAGAGCTAATTCAATCAAGGAAACACTGCATGTTGGTGAAGGGCATATTGAAGAAGGATCAGCCGAGTGGTTCTTGTGGGAGAACAACTCCATTTGGCTCACTAACTTCACACACCATCAGGCTTCCAAGCAGCTCTCAAGGAAACTCAGCTTTCACACTCTATGCTTAGTGCCCTTTGTGTGTATTATCTAGGAATGAACCTGGTAGAGCATCCCACACAAACGAATGCTCCACATGCGGGTTTCACATGCCACCAACTCAACATTCACAGGCAACTTCAGCGCCACAGCCGTTTTCAGATAGCCCTCAATGCAAAGGCTCTAGACGCAAATATGGGTGTGAGAGCTAATTCAATCAAGGAAACACTGCATGTTGGTGAAGGGCATATTGAAGAAGGATCAGCCGAGTGGTTCTTGTGGGAGAACAACTCCATTTGGCTCACTAACTTCACACACCATCAGGCTTCCAAGCAGCTCTCAAGGAAACTCAGTTTTCACACTCTATGCTTAGTTCCCTTTGAGTGCCTTGGACTGAAATGAAGCTTGGTGAGCATCCCACACAAACGAATGCTCCACATGCGGGTTTCACATGCCACCAACTCCACATTCTCAGGCAACTTGAGCGCCACAGCCGTTTTCAGATAGCCCTCAATGCAAAGGCTCTAGACGCAAATATTGGTGTGAGAGCTAATTCAATCAAGGAAACACTGCATGTTGGTGAAGGGCATATTGAAGAAGGATCAGCCGAGTGGTTCTTGTGGGAGAACAACTCCATTTGGCTCACTAACTTCACACACCATCAGGCTTCCAAGCAGCTCTCAAGGAAACTCAATTTTCACACTCTATGCTTAGTGCCCTTTGAGTGCATTTTCTGGGAATGATCTGGTAGAGCATCCCACACAATCGAATGCTCCACATGCGGGTTTCACATGCCTCCAACTCCACATTCTCAGGCAACTTCAGCACCACAGCCGTTTTCAAATAGCCCTCAATGCAAAGGCTCTAGACGCAAATATGGGTGTGAGAGCTAATTCAATCAAGGAAACACTGCATGTTGGTGAAGGGCATATTGAAGAAGGATCAGCCGAGTGGTTTTTGTGGGAGAACAACTCCATTTGGCTCACTAACTTCACACACCATCAGGCTTCCAAGCAGCTCTCAAGGAAACTCAGTTTTCACACTCTATGCTTAGTGCCTTTTGATTGCATTATCTAGGATTGAACGTGGTAGAGCATCCCACACAATCGAATGCTCCACATGCGGGTTTCACATGCCACCAACTCCACATTCACAGGCAACTTCAGCGCCACCTCCGTTTTCAGATAGCCCTCAATGCAAAGGCCCTAGACGCAAATATTGGTGTGAGAGCTAATTCAATCAAGGAAACACTGCATGTTGGTGAAGGGCATATTGAAGAAGGATCAGCCGAGTGGTTCTTGTGGGAGAACAACTCCATTTGGCTCACTAACTTCACACACCATCAGGCTTCCAAGCAGCTCTCAAGGAAACTCAGTTTTCACACTCTATGCTTAGTGCCCTTGGAGTGCATTATCTAGGAATGAACTTGGTAGAGCATTCCACACAAACGAATGCTCCGCATGCGGGTTTCACATGCCACCAACTCCACATTCACAGGCAACTTCAGCGCCACAGCCGTTTTCAGATAGCCCTCAATGCAAAGGCTCTAGACGCAAATATGGGTGTGAGAGCTAATTCAATCAAGGAAACACTGCATGTTGGTGAAGGGCATATTGAAGAAGGATCAGCCGAGTGGTTCTTGTGGGAGAACAACTCCATTTGGCTCACTAACTTCACACACCATCAGGCTTCCAAGCAGCTCTCAAGGAAACTCAGTTTTCACACTCTATGCTTAGTGCCTTTTGATTGCATTATCTAGGATTGAACGTGGTAGAGCATCCCACACAAACGAATGCTCCACATGCGGGTTTCACATGCCACCAACTCCACATTCACAGGCAACTTCAGCGCCATCTCCGTTTTCAGATAGCCCTCAATGCAAAGGCTCTAGACGCAAATATTGGTGTGAGAGCTAATTCAATCAAGGAAACACTGCATGTTGGTGAAGGGCATATTGAAGAAGGATCAGCCGAGTGGTTCTTGTGGGAGAACAACTCCATTTGGCTCACTAACTTCACACAGCATCAGGCTTCCAAGCAGCTCTCAAGGAAACTCAGTTTTCACACTCTATGCTTATTGCCCTTTGTGTGCCTAGGACTGAAATGAACCTTGGAGAGCATCCCACACAAACGAATGCTCCACATGCGGGTTTCACATGCCACCAACTCCACATTCTCAGGCAACTTCAGCGCCACAGCCGTTTTCAGATAGCCCTCAATGCAAAGGCTCTACACGCAAATATTGGTGTGAGAGCTAATTCAATCAAGGAAACACTGCATGTTGGTGAAGGGCATATTGAAGAAGGATCAGCCGAGTGGTTCTTGTGGGAGAACAACTCCATTTGGCTCACTAACTTCACACACCATCAGGCTTCCAAGCAGCTCTCAAGGAAACTCAGTTTTCACACTCTATGCTTAGTGCCCTTTGAGTGCATTATCTAGGAATGATCCTGGTAGAGCATCCCACACAATCGAATGCTCCACATGCGGGTTTCACATGCCACCAACTCCACATCCACAGGCAACTTCAGCACCACAGCCGTTTTCAGATAGCCCTCAATGCAAAGGCTCTAGACGCAAATATTGGTGTGAGAGCTAATTCAATCAAGGAAACACTGCATGTTGGTGAAGGGCATACTGAAGAAGGATCAGCCGAGTGGTTCTTGTGGGAGAACAACTCCATTTGGCTCACTAACTTCACACACCATCAGGCTTCCAAGCAGCTCTCAAGGAAACTCAGTTTTCACACTCTATGTTTAGTGCCCTTTGAGTGCATTATATAGGAATGATCCTGGTAGAGCATCCCACACAATCGAATGCTCCACATGCGGGTTTCACATGCCACCAACTCCACATTCTCAGGCAACTTCAGCATCACAGCCGTTTTCAGATAGCCCTCAATGCAAAGGCTCTAGACGCAAATATTGGTGTGAGAGCTAATTCAATCAAGGAACACTGCATGTTGGTGAAGGGCATATTGAAGAAGGATCAGCCGAGTGGTTCTTGTGGGAGAACAACTCCATTTGGCTCACTAACTTCACACACCATCAGGCTTCCAAGCAGCTCTCAAGGAAACTCAGTTTTCACACTCTATGCTTAGTGCCCTTTGAGTACTAGGACTGAAATGAAGCTTGGTGAGCATCCCACACAAACCAATGCTCCACATGCGGGTTTCACATGCCACCTACTCCACACTCTCAGGCAACTTCAGCGCCACAGCCATTTTCAGATAGCCCTCAATGCAAAGGCTCTACACGCAAATATTGGTGTGAGAGCTAATTCAATCAAGGAAACACTGCATGTTGGTGAAGGGCATATTGAAGAAGGATCAGCCGAGTGGTTCTTGTGGGAGAACAACTCCATTTGGCTCACTAACTTCACACACCATCAGGCTTCCAAGCAGCTCTCAAGGAAACTCAGCTTTCACACTCTATGCTTAGTGCCCTTTGAGTGCATTATCTAGGAATGATCCTGGTAGAGCATCCCACACAAACGAATGCTCCACATGCGGGTTTCACATGCCACCAACTCCACATTCTCAGGCAACCTCAGCGCCACAGCCGTTTTCAGATAGCCCTCAATGCAAAGGCTCTAGACGCAAATATTGGTGTGAGAGCTAATTCAATCAAGGAAACACTGCATGTTGGTGAAGGGCATATTGAAGAAGGATCAGCCGAGTGGTTCTTGTGGAGAACAACTCCATTTGGCTCACTAACTTCACACACCATCAGGCTTCCAAGCAGCTCTCAAGGAAACTCAGTTTTCACACTCTATGCTTAGTGCCCTTTGAGTGCCTAGGACTGAAATGAAGCTTGGTGAGCATCCCACACAAACCAATGCTCCATATGCGGGTTTCACATGCCACTAACTCCACATTCTCAGGCAACTTCAGCGCCACAGCCGTTTTCAGATAGCCCTCAATGCAAAGGCTCTAGACGCAAATATGGGTGTGAGAGCTAATTCAATCAAGGAAACACTGCATGTTGGTGAAGGGCATATTGAAGAAGGATCAGCCGAGTGGTTCTTGTGGGAGAACAACTCCATTTGGCTCACTAACTTCACACACCATCAGGCTTCCAAGCAGCTCTCAAGGAAACTCAGTTTTCACACTCTATGCTTAGTGCCCTTTGAGTGCATTATCTAGGAATGATCCTGGTAGAGCATCCCACACAATCGAATGCTCCACATGCGGGTTTCACATGCCACCAACTCCACATCCACAGGCAACTTCAGCACCACAGCCGTTTTCAGATAGCCCTCAATGCAAAGGCTCTAGACGCAAATATTGGTGTGAGAGCTAATTCAATCAAGGAAACACTGCATGTTGGTGAAGGGCATACTGAAGAAGGATCAGCCGAGTGGTTCTTGTGGGAGAACAACTCCATTTGGCTCACTAACTTCACACACCATCAGGCTTCCAAGCAGCTCTCAAGGAAACTCAGTTTTCACACTCTATGTTTAGTGCCCTTTGAGTGCATTATATAGGAATGATCCTGGTAGAGCATCCACACAATCGAATGCTCCACATGCGGGTTTCACATGCCACCAACTCCACATTCTCAGGCAACTTCAGCATCACAGCCGTTTTCAGATAGCCCTCAATGCAAAGGCTCTAGACGCAAATATTGGTGTGAGAGCTAATTCAATCAAGGAAACACTGCATGTTGGTGAAGGGCATATTGAAGAAGGATCAGCCGAGTGGTTCTTGTGGGAGAACAACTCCATTTGGCTCACTAACTTCACACACCATCAGGCTTCCAAGCAGCTCTCAAGGAAACTCAGTTTTCACACTCTATGCTTAGTGCCCTTTGAGTACCTAGGACTGAAATGAAGCTTGGTGAGCATCCCACACAAACCAATGCTCCACATGCGGGTTTCACATGCCACCTACTCCACACTCTCAGGCAACTTCAGCGCCACAGCCATTTTCAGATAGCCCTCAATGCAAAGGCTCTACACGCAAATATTGGTGTGAGAGCTAATTCAATCAAGGAAACACTGCATGTTGGTGAAGGGCATATTGAAGAAGGATCAGCCGAGTGGTTCTTGTGGGAGAACAACTCCATTTGGCTCACTAACTTCACACACCATCAGGCTTCCAAGCAGCTCTCACGGAAACTCAGCTTTCACACTCTATGCTTAGTGCCCTTTGAGTGCATTATCTAGGAATGATCCTGGTAGAGCATCCCACACAAACGAATGCTCCACATGCGGGTTTCACATGCCACCAACTCCACATTCTCAGGCAACCTCAGCGCCACAGCCGTTTTCAGATAGCCCTCAATGCAAAGGCTCTAGACGCAAATATTGGTGTGAGAGCTAATTCAATCAAGGAAACACTGCATGTTGGTGAAGGGCATATTGAAGAAGGATCAGCCGAGTGGTTCTTGTGGGAGAACAACTCCATTTGGCTCACTAACTTCACACACCATCAGGCTTCCAAGCAGCTCTCAAGGAAACTCAGTTTTCACACTCTATGCTTAGTGCCCTTTGAGTGCCTAGGACTGAAATGAAGCTTGGTGAGCATCCCACACAAACCAATGCTCCATATGCGGGTTTCACATGCCACTAACTCCACATTCTCAGGCAACTTCAGCGCCACAGCCGTTTTCAGATAGCCTCAATGCAAAGGCTCTAGACGCAAATATGGGTGTGAGAGCTAATTCAATCAAGGAAACACTGCATGTTGGTGAAGGGCATATTGAAGAAGGATCAGCCGAGTGGTTCTTGTGGGAGAACAACTCCATTTGGCTCACTAACTTCACACACCATCAGGCTTCCAAGCAGCTCTCAAGGAAACTCAGTTTTCACACTCTATGCTTAGTGCCCTTTGTGTGCATTATCTAGGAATGAACCTGGTAGAGCATCCCACACAAACGAATGCTCCACATGCGGGTTTCACATGCCACCAACTCCACATTCTCAGGCAACTTGAGCGCCACAGCCGTTTTCAGATAGCCCTCAATGCAAAGGCTCTAGACGCAAATATTGGTGTGAGAGCTAATTCAATCAAGGAAACACTGCATGTTGGTGAAGGGCATATTGAAGAAGGATCAGCCGAGTGGTTCTTGTGGGAGAACAACTCCATTTGGCTCACAAACTTCACACACCATCAGGCTTCCAAGCAGCTCTCAAGGAAACTCAGTTTTCACACTCTATGTTTAGTGCCCTTTGAGTGCATTATATAGGAATGATCCTGGTAGAGCATCCCACACAATCGAATGCTCCACATGCGGGTTTCACATGCCACCAACTCCACATTCTCAGGCAACTTCAGCATCACAGCCGTTTTCAGATAGCCCTCAATGCAAAGGCTCTAGACGCAAATATTGGTGTGAGAGCTAATTCAATCAAGGAAACACTGCATGTTGGTGAAGGGCATATTGAAGAAGGATCAGCCGAGTGGTTCTTGTGGGAGAACAACTCCATTTGGCTCACTAACTTCACACACCATCAGGCTTCCAAGCAGCTCTCAAGGAAACTCAGTTTTCACACTCTATGCTTAGTGCCCTTTGAGTACCTAGGACTGAAATGAAGCTTGGTGAGCATCCCACACAAACCAATGCTCCACATGCGGGTTTCACATGCCACCTACTCCACACTCTCAGGCAACTTCAGCGCCACAGCCATTTTCAGATAGCCCTCAATGCAAAGGCTCTACACGCAAATATTGGTGTGAGAGCTAATTCAATCAAGGAAACACTGCATGTTGGTGAAGGGCATATTGAAGAAGGATCAGCCGAGTGGTTCTTGTGGGAGAACAACTCCATTTGGCTCACTAACTTCACACACCATCAGGCTTCCAAGCAGCTCTCACGGAAACTCAGCTTTCACACTCTATGCTTAGTGCCCTTTGAGTGCATTATCTAGGAATGATCCTGGTAGAGCATCCCACACAAACGAATGCTCCACATGCGGGTTTCACATGCCACCAACTCCACATTCTCAGGCAACCTCAGCGCCACAGCCGTTTTCAGATAGCCCTCAATGCAAAGGCTCTAGACGCAAATATTGGTGTGAGAGCTAATTCAATCAAGGAAACACTGCATGTTGGTGAAGGGCATATTGAAGAAGGATCAGCCGAGTGGTTCTTGTGGGAGAACAACTCCATTTGGCTCACTAACTTCACACACCATCAGGCTTCCAAGCAGCTCTCAAGGAAACTCAGTTTTCACACTCTATGCTTAGTGCCCTTTGAGTGCCTAGGACTGAAATGAAGCTTGGTGAGCATCCCACACAAACCAATGCTCCATATGCGGGTTTCACATGCCACTAACTCCACATTCTCAGGCAACTTCAGCGCCACAGCCGTTTTCAGATAGCCCTCAATGCAAAGGCTCTAGACGCAAATATGGGTGTGAGAGCTAATTCAATCAAGGAAACACTGCATGTTGGTGAAGGGCATATTGAAGAAGGATCAGCCGAGTGGTTCTTGTGGGAGAACAACTCCATTTGGCTCACTAACTTCACACACCATCAGGCTTCCAAGCAGCTCTCAAGGAAACTCAGTTTTCACACTCTATGCTTAGTGCCCTTTGTGTGCATTATCTAGGAATGAACCTGGTAGAGCATCCCACACAAACGAATGCTCCACATGCGGGTTTCACATGCCACCAACTCCACATTCTCAGGCAACTTGAGCGCCACAGCCGTTTTCAGATAGCCCTCAATGCAAAGGCTCTAGACGCAAATATTGGTGTGAGAGCTAATTCAATCAAGGAAACACTGCATGTTGGTGAAGGGCATATTGAAGAAGGATCAGCCGAGTGGTTCTTGTGGGAGAACAACTCCATTTGGCTCACAAACTTCACACACCATCAGGCTTCCAAGCAGCTCTCAAGGAAACTCAGTTTTCACACTCTATGCTTAACGCGCTTTGAGTGCATTATCTAGGAATGATCCTAGTAGAGTATCCCACACAATCGAATGCTCCACATGCGGGTTTCACATGCCACTAACTCCACATTCTCAGGCAACTTCAGCGCCACAGCCGTTTTCAGATAGCCCTCAATGCAAAGGCTCTAGACGCAAATATGGGTGTGAGAGCTAATTCAATCAAGGAAACACTGCATGTTGGTGAAGGGCATATTGAAGAAGGATCAGCCGAGTGGTTTTTGTGGGAGAACAATTCCATTTGGCTCACTAACTTCACACACCATCAGGCTTCTAAGCAGCTCTCAAGGAAACTCAGTTTTCACACTCTATGCTTAGTGCCTTTTGGTTGCATTATCTAGGATTGAACGTGGTAGAGCATCCCACACAAACGAATGCTCCACATGCGGGTTTCACATGCCACCAACTCCACATTCACAGGCAACTTCAGCGCCACCTCCGTTTTCAGATAGCCCTCAATGCAAAGGCCCTAGACGCAAATATTGGTGTGAGAGCTAATTCAATCAAGGAAACACTGCATCTTGGTGAAGGGCATATTGAAGAAGGATCAGCCGAGTGGTTCTTGTGGGAGAACAACTCCATTTGGCTCACTAACTTCACACACCATCAGGCTTCCAAGCAGCTCTCAAGGAAACTCAGTTTTCACACTCTATGCTTAGTGCCCTTTGAGTGCATTATCTAGGAATAAACTTGGTGGAGCATTCCACACAAACGAATGCTCCGCATGCGGGTTTCACATGCCACCAACTCCACATTCACAGGCAACTTCAGCGCCACAGCCGTTTTCAGATAGCCCTCAATGCAAAGGCTCTAGACGCAAATATTGGTGTGAGAGCTAATTCAATCAAGGAAACACTGCATGTTGGTGAAGGGCATATTGAAGAAGGATCAGCCGAGTGGTTCTTGTGGGAGAACAACTCCATTTGGCTCACTAACTTCACACACCATCAGGCTTCCAAGCAGCTCTCAAGGAAACTCAGTTTTCACACTCTTTGCTTAGTGCCCTTTGAGTGGCTAGGACTGAAATGAAGCTTGGTGAGCATCCCACACAAACGAATGCTCCACATGCGGGTTTCACATGCCACCAACTCCACATTCTCAGGCAACTTCAGTGCCACAGCCGTTTTCAGATAGCCCTCAATGCAAAGGCTCTAGACGCAAATATGGGTGTGAGAGCTAATTCAATCAAGGAAACACTGCATGTTGGTGAAGGGCATATTGAAGAAGGATCAGCCGAGTGGTTCTTGTGGGAGAACAACTCTATTTGGCTCACTAACTTCACACACCATCAGGCTTCCAAGCAGCTCTCAAGGAAACTCAGTTTTCACACTCTATGCTTAGTGCCCTTTGAGTGCCTAGGACTGAAATGAAGCTTGGTGAGCATTCCACACAAACGAATGCTCCACATGCGGGTTTCACATGCCACCAACTCCACATTCTCAGGCAACTTCAGCGCCACAGCTGTTTTCAGATAGCCCTCAATGCAAAGGCTCTAGACGCAAATATGGGTGTGAGAGCTAATTCAATCAAGGAAGCACTGCATGTTGGTGAAGGGCATATTGAAGAAGGATCAGCCGAGTGGTTCTTGTGGGAGAACAACTCCATTTGGCTCACTAACTTCACACACCATCAGGCTTCTAAGCAGCTCTCAAGGAAACTCAGTTTTCACACTCTATGCTTAGTGCCTTTTGATTGCATTATCTAGGATTGAACGTGGTAGAGCATCCCACACAAACGAATGCTCCACATGCGGGTTTCACATGCCACCAAATCCACATTCACAGGCAACTTCAGCGCCACCTCCGTTTTCAGATAGCCCTCAATGCAAAGGCTCTAGACGCAAATATTGGTGTGAGAGCTAATTCAATCAAGAAAACACTGCATGTTGGTGAAGGGCATATTGAAGAAGGATCAGCCGAGTGGTTCTTGTGGGAGAACAACTCCATTTGGCTCACTAACTTAACACAGCATCAGGCTTCCAAACAGCTCTCAAGGAAACTCAGTTTTCACACTCTATGCTTAGTGCCCTTTGAGTGCCTAGGACTGAAATGAAGCTTGGTGAGCATCCCACACAAACGAATGCTCCACATGCGGGTTTCACATGCCAA
>NW_026696773.1:0-36858 GCF_030435755.1 Ochotona princeps | reverse complement strand
AGAGTTACACGGTGGGTAATTGCCGTTGTGGGCGTCCTGCTTGTATGGTGGCAATGCAACGGAGGCCGATGCACTGCAGACGTAGACGTAGATCAAGGTTTCCCGGACAATTTTATTGTCACGTCCCGCAACCTCGAATCTCTCCTTCACAGCGGCATGCCTCTAGATCGTCGAGACGGCAGAGCAGCAGACAATACTGTAAGGGTTTCCGCAGCTCTTCGGATCGCTTCTCCTGACACGGTTGCTAAATCAAAGCATGATGAGATTTACAGAAACGGCTCACACTGCACCCGCAGTGACCTTCGCGAACGTCCCGAGCACTTGTGAAGACAAAAGTGGGAAAACTCTTTTGAAGGTGCACGAACGGATAATGGTGGAACTGGTCCGACATCTCTTTGCGGTAGCACGCAGGCTTGCGGAACTGATGGGCTGGGTCGCCTACGGAGACGCAGTTCAGGTGGTTGACAGGTAGCGTGCGACAACGGATAGCTCTTCCCTCCCTGGGTATGCGGCCGTTATTTCCAGACTCGTTTCACCTGAGTCGTCAGCCTCTCTTTTCACTGAAACTTTACAGTACTCCAAAGACGTTACATGTGTCTTCGAGTTGCAGCAAAGACACGGCATCTCTACCACATCTGCGCTAAGAAGTAAGCACATTGATATTTAGAAGAAGCTCCTATATCTATGTTAAACAGTCTTGCGCTGGCACAACATTGAGTATTATTTCCTGGTAGAATCCGAGATGGACCGCTGTGCATAGTACTGAGGTTCAGACTGATGGTCATGGATTGATACGTGGCGTATCAAATCGAGATCCAAGGGAAAATGTGACTGTTGATCAACTGCGTGGGCACATAACGCCATGCAATATCTGATTAAGCACCGCTGTTCTACTGGCGTAAAATGCAGACTCCTGGACACGCCTACGTCTTACTGTGAGCTCATCAAAAACGCTGTCGTCCTCTGCGTCAAGCACATACATTGATACTGAGATCATTAGGCATGTCCTCGCGGCAGCAGAAACAGAACATTCCGCGTAATTGCGAAGAGAATGACGCTGCAGTCCCGAGCACCCTTCACGGGCTGGAATTGACGCGGATGCCGACGAATACACATGAGCAAACGACCATTAAAGCACAACAGACAAAGCTAAGGACGTATAATTTCCGTTCGTTGCGTTCATGTTGGGAATAATTCAGAGCGATATCCCGCGGATACCTTCGCATATTTACCTGCTGCTGCACGTAGAGCATCGTGTGCCCGGCATGGAACATACTGCAAAGCAGACAAACGGGTGCAAGTGCTCGATGGCCTCGCCTGCTGCATCTCGACAATAACGTTATGCTCCAGCAGAGGAGGCTATCTTACCGTGGGAGACACGCTGCGTTCTCTAGTGGCACGGCGTGAAATTTAAGGCTCACAACTGGCAGAGCTCAACCACCGAATTGACATGCGCGAACGTGTCAGCCCTCCTCCAGCTGGCGAGACAGATTAGCGTTCACGTTGAAATGTTGCGGTGGAATTGACGGTATTGTCCTAAGTAGTCAAGTCAAAATAGCCCATCTTCGCTTCTGCCGTGTAGTGGGGGGCAGCGCCCATCAGGAGAGTGCAAACCGGTAACACCATCAACCGGGAAGCTCGATCAGTCTCGCCCGCGATGCATCAGGTAAGTCCCTGGACGCCGGCGCTCACCTCACAATGTAAAAAGAATTCTATACCAGAGAAAGGTTAGTACCCTTTTACATGGATGCAGAGGTAGTTGTCATCCGAGCGTTTAAACTCGAAGTGTTCCACCACTGCAGCGGCTCCTCCTAAGTAAATCCGACCGCATCCTAGAGAGAACTGAGACTGCTTGGAAAACACGTAGATGGCATCCGGACCTTAAACACTGCTACTACGTATTAATATATCAAGGCATCAGGAGTGCGCTGAGCAGAAGCTGCTCGAATTTGACATGCGGGCAAGGGAAAGGATAAGATGTGAAAAGACGGGCGTCACAATAACAGGTTACAGTAGAAACCGCTCCTCATACTCCTGCGCGCTTCAGCACCCAGAGAGCCCTGGGCGGCCTTAGGCGACACAGTTGTCATAAACCTTCTTAGACGCTTCCGTTACATCAAGAACTCCTCAGAATCATACAATGTGTTCGATGCCATCGCCCTCAAGGAGCACTTGCCATCTAGATCATGCTCAGTACTTGCTGACATGGCAAAGTGACGAGCGGCACGTTTGTTCGGTAGACTTGCTGTTGAATAATTAGTAAGTCTCCAGCAGGCTGACAAAGGCAAAAATGCGTAAATCTGCTAATTCTCTGACCCGCTTTTCCACAGGCTTACACGTCGTGATGTTTTTCTTCTTTTCCGTTCACATCGACTGAGAAGATGTCCCAGTCAACGGTTTCCGCATCCGTGCGAGCACTGCTATGAAAAGCTCTTCCTCACCAGAGAGCTCTTGCTCATAATGTTATGATGCCGATATGCCTTTCGGGCCTTGTCGGTCCAGGCAAATGTGACGGTTACGAAGCACGTTCTGACTGTGAAAGTACACTGTTCATTCAGCGGGAAACAGAAAAGATCTGCCCACTCCACTGGCCATGCGACGATACGAAAATTACGCACGTAGCAGAGCCTCCACAATCCTGTTCGACGTTCAGCATCGCCACAAATGAAATGGGTAAATGGGTACCCAGGTATGCATCCTGTTTTTCCTGAACACATAAACAGGCTGGGTCTTCAGTAAGTTGATCATTCTGTTGACGACGTGCTTCGGTCTCACCACCAGCTCACATCATGGAGGATAGCCCAGCCGTGCTGGAAGGTACGGTTAGGCAGAACGCTGGCTCTTCCGGGGGGGGGAGCACAATGCTCGAGAATGCGCGGAAACACGCCCTCAGCCCATTTCCTGAGCGCACATAAGCGCATCGTCAACGCGGCTGACTCACGATGCTTTGGGAGACAAAACAATTCCAACAGCATATGATATAAAAACATCGCCAAAACGGGCGACTGTGAGCGTCCTACTAAGGCGTTGGAACCTGCCCAGATCGCGTACTTCCGACCTTGCAGCACGCGACAATCCGCGGCGGAAACCAGCCTACAGTGGCGGGCCATATGTTCCAAAGAGGGCCCACACAGCGACATGTTCTGGTAACAATGCGTCAGAAGGAAATTATGCCGGACTTCAGCGTCCCACAGAGGCTTTCGTCGAAGGCCCAAAAATTGCTGTAAGCTTCTATCCGCATCGTGAAACGGTCGTCAAAGTAGATACTTGACCTTTTTTCTCCTGCGACACTCGGCCACCTTGATGTTCGCAGGTGGCGCCTCAAGTGCAACCCATGCTGCAGTTTTGGAATTGAGCCACCGAAAGACTGCTGCAGAATCTCGCGGCCAGTTCCTTCCCTTTAGTGGCCGTTATAGCGACTGAAAACGCTCGTAGATTTCTCGCCGGAACCTTATGCATGACAAAGAACCGCAGTAAGCGTGACCGCCTCGCCACGAAAAAGCTTCCCTCTCCCTGCGGAAATCGGTGCTGTTGATTCACCCATAATAGGCACCTTGAAGACGTAGTCCCCCAGCCAGAAAGGCGCTAGAACTAGTAATCAGCATGTACTGGAAGGAAAAGGCGCCGAACTACGGGAACTGGTGTATGCACTGTAGCTGCTATTCCTATAGGAGGCTTGCCCCATGTACCGTACGAGTGCCCTCGAGGGGAGCTTCGCCACTTATTCTCAGTACCGGTGAGTCTACACTGCGGCAGAGACTGCGTGGAGATGAAGCAGCCCACCTGACAGCCAGCCTCCCGAAAAACAGTAACGCAGCACCAATGATGTAGCATCCTACCCGCAGCATGAAAAAAACGAGAAAATCAAAATTCCGCAGCGGCCTATAGAGGGCGTGTCAGGATGCATTTCCCGTTACCCGGCTATAGGGTAACTCTCGAAAAGACTACCGAAATGCTCCAACATCACTTCAAGCCAATCCGCATCTCTTCCAATGTGCGAAAGAATCAATTGAACTATGCAGTCTCTCCAATCTCTAATGGGACAATGATGGTGGTGCGGCAGTGGGTCTGGTTTTTTCGACGTGCTGGGCAATGTGGGGGCCCTGTCCGAACAATTGAAAGGCAAGTGTGCTCTAAGAGTATATAGAGAACGACCTATAGTAGGAATGTCAAGCATCGGAAGCCTTAACAGCGAAGGGTGCTGCTTTTGGTGATGATGCGGCTCACGGACATATTTGGAGGAATGCTTGCTGTGGATAAGCACTAGCATCGAAGGATCTGCCCCCAGTAATTTTCTAAACGTGACGCACGTATGGCTATACTGACGCTCCCGGACGCTCAACTAATACGCTTTGAAAGCTGCAGCGTAGGGTCCTCTCTGAAGACGCCTGTATATCACTTCATAGCACCAACAGACGACACAGGGGACTCAGCTACAACCATTCTTCTCAGAGAGAGCGCGGCGAGAGGACTACACCCATCCTTGTTAGTCTACCGCAGTGGACGCGGGTGCACCGATGCGTACAGCTTGTTGTCATAGCGACGCTTCCTTCTGACCCACTCTTCTTCCAGGTCGTTTGAGCTCCCCTTGAGGGCCTGTCTCCTTCTGTTTGTAAAAATCTTCCAGGTCGCACGGCCCCACGATCAGAGATACATGCTGCGATTTGCAGTTCCATCTAGGCATCGACCACGTGTTACCAGCACCACATAGCAGTAAACAAAATGCAATCTGCTCACCGCCTACCACCAGCGCTCTCATGAAGCTTCAGGTTAATCGTACGAGAAGGAACAGTAGCAGGTAAACCATAGTGCAGAACGCAAGTTTTGAAAAAGTTGAATGCATCCATCTTCAGCTAGTTTGAACATATAACAGGATTACAATTGAGAGGGATGGTACAGGTTCACAATCCTTCCTGGCCACCTATCCCACTCGTTTACTGTCGGCTTTCCAAATGGGCATCACTACCGACTCGCTTTAACAGCTTACAAGCTTGCGAGGGGCTCCCCATGGCTATTTCGCCGCTTCTATCTACTGTAGCAGACAACCAACGACCGCGAAATCTATTTGCAACCCCAACATCTCGTTTCGTCTCGTAGTAAGAGCCTCCTTCACCTTTTTGCGAGACAGGCCATACCGGCAGTGCTTGCGGGAAAGCCCCTCGCTGCGCCACGGTTTCTCGATAGCGCGAAGCGACGAATGCAATTTCCTGATTAGTTTATGAAACCATATGTTCTGCTTGAACAGTCGCCCTTCCCTGTTAGTTTCTTCACAGGGGCCTTGCCGACATCGACAAAGTGCTTTTTGAAAGACCATCAGTGCCGAAGGAGTCTCAGGTAACAGCTCTTTGCAAGTAGTCAGGCGCTCCTGAGGCCGGTCACGACGCTGAGAGGAGAAATCCGTGGCTGTACAGTGGTTCATTGCAGGCTAGGCTCTTCCACTGAAGTGCAAGCAGCAAGGATCTGCACAGCATGCCAGTGCAGCCTTTGTCCCAGCAAGAAATTCCAGGGCAACGTGCTGTACGACACACACGAATAAGCTTTCACGAAGGCTATCCATCAGGCGAAGGGAGGATAGCGTGCTCTGAGTGCGCACGTCTGTATATGGAGGCAGCGTTGGAGCGGCAGGAAAACTTATTATGTATGCAAGACCCTGTCAGGTCTGCGGGCTTAGCGCTTTCCAGATCATAGCAGGACCGCACTGCGTTGGAAAATGCACCCGCTCACCCAGCTCGTGACGGCCGGGAAGATGTCTCACCCACTTCTGCAGGACCAATGTAATAAGTCAGAACGTTGGGACCGCGCAGTGCTGTACTGATTTCATGAATTTTGAGGCGGCTGCATCTGGCGGTCGCTGCAAACTGGACACATTATGTCTAGTGTAAACTGAGTGCGAAGCCCATTCGCCTACTTTCAGCCACATGACGGACTTTCCATCACAAGGAAGCCGGCTGTCTGGAGGTTTCTATTTTAGTGCCTCACTTGATGAGCATGTGCGGTTTGGGGGAGCGGATTGACGCCTTCCGCTACAAAAGGCAACGTTCCTTTGACGAACTAAACATCTATGCATACTCCGTAGGATATAGATCCACCGTCAAAGAGCATATTCTATTTCACTCGTGGTGGGAACTAGAGCAGCCAAAATGATCCTATAATATTATGAGTTAATGCTGTGAAAATAAGCAAACAGACGAATAAAGATCATGTAATAGTTCGGACAGGTGTGCGCCTCGCCTGTCTGTACTTGTACGTTCGCCTGATGTAGCCTCATCTGGATACATATGTGGAGTAATAGCACAGTCACAAGAGGAAAATAGTAAACTGCGGACGTGCACTTTCTACGCAGGAAGGGATTCTTTGCAGCCACAGGCAACAGGCGCCCGTATATACAGATATATGTATATTATGCGGAGTACAAGCTGTCTAAGCCTGTTGACTGGCTCGTGGACGCTTTTTGAAATTTATCGCAGCTGCTGGCACAGAACACCCGTCCGAGCATTTTCAATCATATCGGAGTAGCACAAAACTGAACGGTTTGAATCAGCTTTGTCCCGACTTTACCGTACACAGGGCTAGGATTGTAACGAGTGGCTTGGGTGCGGATTTCTCAGCAGTACACACGGGATGAGACTAGCTGTGGAACCAGAGGCGAGATTCGGAGTAGGCGGTGTATATACAAAATATGTAGATACCCCGCCGCGAGAACAGAAGATGCTTGTAGGACTAAAATTATTCGAGCCAGCTCTTCGGCGGTGACCGACTCATGCAGCAGATCAAATCAAGTGGGGAATGCCCGCACCCCAAGGATGGGGAAGACACTGCCTGGTGTAGTCCACGAGCCCTGTTACTCTGTGATCTCTAGTACAGGAGTGGTCGTTTGCTGCGGTGTGCGAGCCATCCGATCTCCCACACACACAGAGCGTAAGGACCACGAGTTCAGACCCCACAGACCGTGAGAGGACGCGCTCACATCTGCAAGATCTGCGTCGCTGTCCTCTTCAAGGATTTCATTGCGGCGACAACCAAACAGACGCAAAAAAGCAGGTGCTCGTGCATTCTTTGTTAATCGTGAGCGGGCGCTCTTCGAATCGGTTCACGAAGCTGCATTACTCGGGACGTACGAGAATTTTGAACACACAGATGGGTGCGAATCCATATCTTGCATCAGTGCGAGTGTGGAAGGAGACAGTCGAAGGAACTCCGCCAGAGCATAGGACTGAGTTGCACGGAAGAAGCAAGCAGCTGTTGCATGACGTCTGCTAGGTCAGAAGGGTCTGCCAAACGCAGGCGCTGTACGCTATAGTGCCGGAATTCGGCGTGCGTGCTGGGGTTTTGAAGCAGCTGCGACATCAGATAGTTGTCCGCAAAGGGAACTTCTACCCTATGTAGCGATCACGCACAGGGCATGCACCGCTGGAGCCTGCCGGAGATGTTTGTGTGACCAGTTGTGATACATCCATCGAGGCGTCTTTTAATGGTCATCCTAGCTGCTTTGCCTGTCGACCTGCATGGTACTTACAATGCGTTTCTCTATATACTTCCCCACAGCAACCTCATCCGAGATGCAGAGTTATACGTCCCACATAAGTTAATCCGCACTCCTTTCGAAACATACACACTTCGTGTGGAGTCCGGGAAACTAGAAGGTGGATGGCGCTTTCTTACAGCACTGCTTCATTTCGCTCCAGCTGCCGCAATTGCTGCCAAAACCCTGGCGTCCAAAAACCTCATTCGTGAGCAGCAGGGCGTCTGGCTCACATTCCATTGGGATCCTGCCAGCGCTACCGTCGTTTGAAATGATTAGTATTCCTTCCTTGTAATGCTAAGCTTACGAATAAATTCACGCTTATCTACATACACTGAGAGTCTCAGGCAGCCGTTTTGAGACGCTCCAGACTACGGCAATAGGATGGTTGCACGTGCGTGCGCTCGAAAGAAGGGCGAGATTTAATGCAAATACTACGTGTAAACGTCTTGAAAGCTCATTACATAGAGAGTTTTAGTGCATGCGCGGCGCCAGGGGATAGGCTGCAAAGTCAGAAAATTTGAATAAGCGCGCACCGTCTATCCATCATTGAATCGCAGTCCCACTTGAATGCTATGTAAATACAGACATCTTATGCTGACCACGTCGATTTCGTTCTCCAAAACATCCCTCTGGCTCTTTTGGGACCCTAAGTCCGGACGTCCAACGCCTGTCACCTGGTGAAAAGCGTGTGCGCCGGCACGTGGCTTGCCACTTCTGAGCTGCGCATCATGGGCAAGACGTCGGCCGATGCTTTTCATCTTCACTTCTGCATGTCACCTCTGGCACATCTTCCCTTGTCTATCAGCGTGCCACCTTACAGTTGTCAGCTCCAGTTCGTGGGTGTCAGCGAGGAGAAGAAGCATACATGGAGCAAACCGAGACGCGAATAAAAGGCAAAGAGCAGCTTTTGCTGCTTGAGGGAGTATCCGTCGAGTATCAGGCAGCTTAGTGGAGCTAGATGTGAACTCGTCTTACTTACATGTTGCCATGCAGATTGGCGAATTTGTCGTTCTGATACGCTAGTACTTGAATTGCGTTTCTACATGCAGTGGAGTGCACCACTGAGTTACCCGCGACACAACGCATCTTACTCTTTAGTCGGCTAGTTGTCAAATCGCGTTAAGACAGGATGCACTATGATCTAGTGCTCTGACTCCTGCAGTCGACCAGCACAAAAGCACTATCAATTTTTTGACAGGCTGGCACCGGGAGACTGTAGATAACAGCTAGGTACGTTGCAGCCTTCGTTGTCCGGCAAGTAAAACTGTCCTGTGCTGGACCTACGCACACCTACGCCCGCGCAGACTGCTGCATCCCAACACGTGAAGCAGCCTATAAAGGCTCTCCACCAACAAATGCCCGTCACTTCTCTATGCTTACTCTTCGAATGCGCCAGTCGCCCTTCTTCTAGCGTTTGTCAAGAGGAAGGTCTGGCATGCCACAGTATATTTCAGATAGCGGTTTGACGTGATTTCCACCTCGCGGTGCCTCCAGCATGAGTGGCGTGTAGAGGCGCCTTGAAATGGACATGCCCTAAACACTTTATGAATTTGATGATTAGTCAGGGACCCTAGGCATGTTCTTTCTGACCGAGGCTGGTAAACATGCCTCAGAAAGGTCAACAGCTGTGTGGGTACCCAAACAGACGTGCCTAGCAGAGAGAGATCAAAGGACATCGAAAGCCGTGCATGAGAGCACACCCCCATCAGGAGCGTGAGGTGTTGTGGGCATGACTAACTGTTACACCTAGTGGCATTCCAAATATGCGGAGCCCGAGTCGTAAGACGGCGCACGCTCAGGTAGGAATTCGTTGTTTTCGAGCCTGTTCTTGGTTTCTATTCGATTTATATGGGGGCATATGCCCAGAGAGCGAACCCTCCATCTCGCATGAGAAGCGCAGAACATAAGTGTCGTCTCACCAGTGACTGCTCATCGTGATTGAGGGCGATGTACGAAACGCAACTGGAGGTACAACAGTCAGAGCATCTTCCTTCTGCATGCGTCGTGCAGACTGATAACAAGTGAATTCACCTCACTAGCTATCCGATACACTCACTTCAGAAACGTTCACCTCTGGTTGCCGCCAACGGAGACCGCGGCGGGCACGCGCTCTGGACAGGCTTGAAAGCCAGTCCGGTATTCGTATTGGCCGAAGATCTCATAGAGGAGTTGCCATTAGGAGCTCCTCTGAAAACATTGGATTCTGCGATTTGCTAAGGGGCCAAGGAGCTGCCAGCCTCTATTCGTTCCGCTGCCGACCTTCAACGGCGAGGAGGATGTTGAGTGCTTCAGAAGAGCACCTTCGCCAGAGGAAAGCTATCTTACTCTCCGGTACAAACTGTGTTGCTCTTTTCTGTGGTAGAAACTCGCCATACTACAGTACCGGGAAGCACTAGTTGAGACCCGCGTAGCCTTGAAAGAGTTCAACACTGAAGCGCAGGTCGCGAGTGAGAAACCGGTTGGCGTAAGTGTGCGGTTTGCTACCGGAAGAGGTTGCCGGTTGAGCTTTCGTTCTCTGCGGCACGGGCGTTGAGATCAGCACGAGCTGTAAGGTGCAAGAATGGAAACAATTGAGGTCCTGGCTGTGAGAGGAACGTACCCATTGCTGAGACACCCGAATTTGTGCAACGGTCTCGTCTTTAGTGCATCCGAATTCTAATAGGGACTGCGGTCACATTCAAAGGTGCATCAGTACCCCTGTGAGCACAGCAGATTCCCGTCCACAGTTAGCAACGACATTGGCTGAGGCAGCAGAATGTGTCTGCTCTTCTGCCTAAGTCCTGCAGCCTGCCAAAAATAACGCTGCAGCCTTGTTCGACTGCATGCAGCAAGCCCTGCAGGATGTTGCAAGACTCATAGAACGTTGATCGCTGACTCGAAGAACAGCTTTCAGTTTGTTGCGCTACTGTACATGAGAGACACAGTACACTGCACTGTCTGTCCGGCTGAGCACCAAACATACTCTTAATTGCGGGGTACTATCCTAGACAGGACTCCCCTTTCAGAACAGTGTCTTTAATAACCGGAATTGCACACTTTATTAGCCACAAGTTAGGAGCACAAGCACTGTCGCGTATAGGACTCCATTCACACGAACTGTGCTCGTCGCCGAGCACCACGATTGGTCTGCTAGCTTAGAATGCCTCCAACAGAAGATTGAAGGGGGGCCATTGACGCCCCGAGGGTCAAAAGCAGGCATAAAGCTGGATCAGCACATTTTCTGGCTTCCATAAATATTTTTCGGAGCGTTTGACGCCATATTCGCTGGAGGGAAACGGCGCAAACGTGGGACGTCCGGTCAGGCTGCAGCGGTCCAACGGTTTTTCCGGGTAGGACACGGGGAAGAAGCGCTTTTTGAACTGTCCGCATCCCTCCTGCGTCGCCGTTTCTAGCGCGCCTGAAGCCCGTTTTGACGCGGGGCTGTGGAACAATAATTTTTGAACATTCAGCAGCTCTACGGGCAGGCTCTTCATTTCGCTTTCGTAAGCTTTATACAATGCAATCCAGCGCAGTGCAGCGTTGTGAGATAACGCCACTGATGCCTTGTCTTTGACAGCCGGTCATAGTGTGACACAGCTCCGCAAGACGTGAATTCATGTTTTCAGGTGGACAATATCAGTCTACTCCGTTTGCGTGCTCGTTTCATTGCTAACGGATAACGAAAGTGAAAGCGAAATACACGACGTTCTAACCCCAAGTTTATGCATCCACTAGATTTCTAAACAGTTTCTGAAGACATACACGAGCGCACGCGAAGGTTGCGACACTCGCAAGTTGATAGAGAGTGTGCGTTCTGGACGAGCACGTTTTCTTCCTGTGCTTCGCTTTAGATGGAAGCCGAATTGCGCGTACCAGCGCATCGATAATCTAGAAGAAATGAAGAGCATGTTTTTTGAATGTACGTGTTGGATATCCGTATTCATGCCCACCGTCGCCTGCGTTTGCCATGAGACTGCCAGATGGGCCCTGTGCCCTGGGCGGAACGCAGCTCGGCAATGCACGGCTCCTGTACCACGCATATTTATCGATCCAAGCCTAGCTACCGCGCAGGGTCAGGCATACACGGATGACCGTCAGAGCTTGTAGTACCGCGTGTTGCGCCACACTCTAAATGCGAAGGGCGGGAAAGCTATTTCAAATTACAGAATATTTTCCTTACCTGTAGGCGTTGCTAGTCTGATTTCCAGCGACCTGACCTGCTCGATGTCGAGGGGGTACACTGGAATGCGGGAAGGTTGCTATCCGACCGTACCAAACGCGATATGAGACTTTTTGTTTGCCTGGAACGTGCCTCGCGTAGAACGCTAATACTGTCATTGCCGAATACGTCTTGTGTCCCAGTACATCACAGGCGTATCTGCAATCCATCGGCATCCATATAGGCACCTTCGAGGAGGGGAGATTAACATAGTTCATACTGCTGTCTCGCTTCCCTCCACATATAAAGCTTAGGGGCCGCTCTGAGCAGCACCGAGCTTTGGCGCTTCGTCTACGAAGACTCGTGCGACAGCAAATGATATTATATGCGAGCTACGTGGGCCCTTGGAGTACTAAGAGTACACGGGAACGGAGACCCGAAGGCTGATGGAAAGCGGAGCGGTGCGGATGAGAAGCCTGAATGGCACACATAAACTCGGGTGCTCTTGCTTGCCAGCAGTCCAGGACTTTCCGGTTTGCCCTTTGGTTTCTAGGTTTGCAGGGTTCTTTCTGAAGAGAATCATGATTTGGCAGATGCTCCGGTTGGTTCCAGCGGGATGTGCCATCTGGAACGTCAGCGTTGATCTTTTACGATGCAGTGATGGGCAATTTGATGTGCCTTTAAGTACTGTCTCCCAGGAAGCCAATCTCTCATACCATCACCCACAGCAAAAATTCAATGGACTTCACGGCTTATGTTGGTAGCCTCTCACAAATTTACGAAGAGGTCTCGGCGCCACTCAGCCCCTCTTTAGAGCGCCCTCGTGCATACTAAAGTTGCTGTTGGACGGAACAAGATCTAGAGGCGGCTGGATGCCCCCATTGATCCTGTATACCTCTAATTTCTTGAGCACATGTGAATATGAGAGTTTTTGATGCACCGTGGACAAACACTGGCCCAGAGTTGCGCACTTCTAGGAGCGTTTCCAACGAAGGCATCGTCATTTCATCAGAATGGGTTATACTTTATCAATCGCTTCATTTATCTCCCCTCAACTCCAAAAACACTCCGACGCAGGTACAACCGTGTTTTAGCTGGCTGTGACAAGGGCCAGAAGGTCACGTGAGCAGTGTTGCCCTATGCTTTGGGTGCGATGGCTACTTTTTCGTTAATAGAGCGCATAGTTCTCCTCGCCACCTACGAGGGGCGGGCTGTGGTGCCTCCGGGGCTGCTGAGGCTGACGGGCAGATCCTCGGTTACCGGAAGTCGACTTTGATCGGCGGATGACTTTGTCGCCTCTGACGAAACAAACTGAACCCAATTGCGGACATGAGCTCGAGTCATATGGCGGAGCTCTTTGTAGCAGAGCAATACCATGTCCTCCTCGTACATTGCTTGCACGTGCTCGAAAATCTTCTGCGTCCTCATATATCGCTTCATCAGCACTGGCATGCCTCGGCAAAGCTGTAGTGGTTCCAATAGAGCCCTCTAACTGACAAGGAGCTGAGCATTTTCTGAGCGCCGGCGCGTCAACCGAAATCCTGAAGCGGGAAGCTTAGTGACTTGGTTTTTTGCTTTCCTGCCTGTCTGGGATACGCAGGCGGACTCGAAATCCGCCGCGTTGGGCTAACACGGACAAGCTAGCTGCAGCCGCACGCGAAGTATTTACGCCGCGAAGGTTTGGTAGAAGAACACATATTTTGGCTCGATCAAATTGGGTTAAGCGGATTAAGAGCATCTAATTGGGCGGTAGGTTCGCTAGCACCCTGCCAGAAATACGCCAATACGCACGAGTCCTTCTGAACAAGGTAGAGGGAGGACTGCAAATTCTCAACGTGAGCATGTTATCTTCCTGTTGTGCTGTCCGCTTTTTTCACGCACGAGCATCTTACACATCTTTTCACGGCCCCAGCTGCAGAAAGTCACTGAAGAGGACCAAAACTGGCACCACTAATGGATGCTGGGATACCAACTTCCGTTCTACTCTCTACAAAGAGTAATAGTGTCTGTTGTCATGTGTGTCCTTACGCATTTGTAGCCGCCATGTTCCTAGATAATCTCACTAAGTCACTTGCGTGAATCATGATTGTTTTTGTTAATCTGGATAGTCGCTTTACATACATACAGACACAACCGCAACGAAGCACCTCAGCCTGCAAACAACGTACGCCTAGGCTGCGCCAGACACTATTCAGACAGCTTCTCCAAAGTGGCTGCTCCCGAAGGATTTTTTCTCAGCATTTGCATGTGGGGAAACTGGCTCGCTTTATTTTTAGAACCAGGAAGGACAGATCCTGTAACAAGCGACGGTGTGGGTCTCCAAGTAGCCGACCCATAACACATACCCAGTGACTTTTTCCGCCCTCAGGAGAGCTTTGAAAGCCTATCGCTGCACTCTAACTCTCGAGAGCGTGCGCGACCGGTGTTGAGTGGAAGATACAAAGGGATATATTGTAATATTTCGTAAAAGAAGGAAAAGGAACGGCAGTTATAAATTGGAATCTGATAAGAGAACACCGCAACGGATGCCCATTCTAGCTCCACAATGCGTGCAAACAGCATGTACCTTTGAACGGAAACAGATATGATGCCAAATCAGGGAATTCCTGCTTCGCCGTGCTCCGCGCACCAATTGACAATCAGGCAGCATTCAGGTCTGCGCTAAGGCTGACAAGGACAACCTACACCCACCGAAGTCAACGGTTCTGCTGCATACTGCGCATAAAAACTGAATACTCTTTAGGTGCGTTCAATATTTGTAAACAAAGTCCATGGAAACGAGTGCACGAGAGAACGAGAGCAATCAAAATCGCTGGGGTAAAGAGAGGTGACTGCTTCTTACTCCTGGGTGCGGAACAAGAATGTCTTGCATTACTTGAACACCGTGTGTCTGCTCACATTGTTCTGCCACTACAACCTCCGCCGCATATCAAATAAAACATATACAGTTGTGAAGTGCGCCAAGACAGGTTTGATCTCGTTCAGCGGCGGCATAGGCCTAATGCGGACCTAATCATCTCAGCATGCGAGCTCCACTCCCCTCTGTACATCAAATAGCATACGGTGCTCCTGCTCCTACATACCCGTGAGGACGAAAGGAATATTGTCGTTTCTGAGTAAACCTCTCTAAGTCTCCTTTCGAACAAGTGCTGAGAGGATCGAAAGACCTTTGAACCACACAGGCAAGACGTGTATTTTCGCCGCGACTGCACTACACCTTCATTGACCGCTGCACGTCGCCTCCTCTCCGAGCGCTTTGTAAATCTCGTGTGGATACTCATCACGCAAGTAACCTGGTCTCAGATATCTCGTCACCGCATCTGGTAGCAACAAGGGAGTATTTAATGTGTACCCAAGGTCTGGCAGCATGGAGGGTAAGGTTTTTCAACGTGTTTTCTAGATTGCGTCGAAGAGGCTGGCTTCGTACCTATCGATATTGAGGGTGGCACATGAATGGGCTGCTCAGAGTGTTTTGGGTCAGTGGGGTGGGTTGCGCAACTGAATGGGCCGTCTCTTGGTTTTACGAATAAAGACTGCTCTCCCGCCATCAGCGATCAGCGGTACGGGCCAGATTCAACTGTGCCTTTAGCAGGACGCTGACTCATCTTCCCCAGGTGGAAAACATCGTCCTAGTGCTTGCAGAAGTAGGTGCTGGGATAGTCAACCGTGCTCTGGTTCAGGGCAGAGATGTAGCGCCAGTTAATTACACACGTACACATGGTGCGTTTGCCGAGTTGCTAAGGTGTCACAGGGGTACACGTAGGTTTCCTGAGTGCTAGGTCAATGTCAACGGAGTTGTTAACCCGTGTACGGGACAACAGACCCCACGTAAGGTTCATCGCCTGCGTCCCCTGTTGAAATGGCACACACCGATGCTGCGAATCACCAGTCCTCCGTGCAGCCAGCAGCGCCTGCTTCAGTCTCACTTTCTTCTGCAAGTATCGATGACCAAAACGAGAACTGGACAGAGCATTACGGACGTACATTGCACATTTTTTTTCAAGGCCGCAAGTGTCATTCTCTCACTAGCGTACACGAGGTGACTACGGGCTTTGAGGTAGTCAGAGGACGAAGTATGGGCGGAAAATGCGGAAATTCTGCTCCACCCTTTTTTTCGAGGAGACACTGATGTATGTCCTCGAGTTTGATTTCCTCGACTACTATGGAAAAAGAGCCGCTCACTCGAAGCGCATCTAGGCTACATTTCTTTACAGTGCAATGCTTACTTCTAAACACGCTAAAAAGCGCTCTAGGGGCTGCGGACAAGATCGAGCGTTGGACAGTGGAAACCAGCCGCCGTGTACTCTGACGCGACTCGAGATCTTTTCAAGAAAGATATCTGGGTACTGTCAGCAGTACCACAGCATACAGCGATCCAAGGTGAGAGGCTGACCAATGTTAACAGAGCCTGAGGAAAGAGGAACATATCAGAGCGCCTCCGCAGCAACGACCGAAAACTGCTTTTTGCACACGCTGTGCAGCTCCAGCTGAAACAGTCGTTCTATACCTTTCTCGTGGAGGGCGTAACGAGTACAGCTGTCCTCTTCCGTGCTGATCCTCGTCATATTCGCCGACTGTAGCCTCAGTCGCATTCTGCACTGCTCACGAAAAGAGGACGCCCCGTAAGAGGTGACGGATTCAGTTTAC
Source organism: Ochotona princeps (assembly GCF_030435755.1). NCBI lineage: Eukaryota > Metazoa > Chordata > Mammalia > Lagomorpha > Ochotonidae > Ochotona > Ochotona princeps. Next base: position 20,548 of record NW_026696773.1, on the reverse strand, counting down.
TTGTCTTCTTTGCAAGGGACAAAAAAAGATACATGAATCATGTAACGATTTAGGAGTGCCCCGATGTATACGGCGCAGAGCTCGAACAACACTTGTTCACCGTCGTGATCGGACATGTGCTTCCGACGCCAGACAGCGGGCATTTATTAGTGAGCCGCTGTCAAGTACAGTGTAGGTCTCTGCAAATTGGAGCTTTTTGATAACACAGCCGAATTGAATGTTTTTGTTCTGAGCATGAACGCGAAAACTTTCGCAAGGGACGCAGCAAGGGATCATCATTTTCCCTGCATATATGTGCACAGAAAAAGCCAAAGAATTCTAGTGACATTATGGTCTTGCTTCTGACATGTGCCTTTTTACTTTAAACTTTTCACCGTGCGCATGCTCCTGTACAAAGGAGAGACGGCCGTTGTGTGTCAAGGCTCTCTCCGGAGAAACTGTCTTCAGCCCGTGCGCAGCCACACAATCTGTTGTCCTCAACTGATTCAGGCTTACGCCGGAACCACGTTTTCAGCTTCTCCACACCCTCAGACGCAATGCTTCACTGCAGGGTTGGTTTTGGCCCAAAACCTAAGCGCAAAAATGTCGTCTCGTCGATAGAGCGGCATTGATGCAGCATAGCACTAAGACACGGCCAATATCGGAGTGACGCGCTCCCCCCCGCAGTCACATGCACCTTCTTAGCTACAAGATGTTCGTTACCCGCCTTCGCCATGATTTCTGTCGCAGTACATACCTTTGCACGAAGAGCCGTAGACCCCCAGTATAGCCTGTCGCAGTGCACACCTTTGCACGTAGAGCCGTAGACTCCCAGTATAGCCCAATGAAGGTGCCAATGAAGTATTTGCCTATAAACGGCACACCCAGTCACTAGGTTACAGAACTAATCGTGCAGTGACTTGTACAGCGAACTACTTTACAAGAACACCCACGATTCGTGTTCTGATCGTAGAATCTTCTAGTGCATTGGTGCATGTACATGAAACTACGTTCCAGCCCGTTTTCTCCTCGCAGTAGTGTGGACATGATGCATGTATGGCAGTTCCGCCAGCAACTAAGAGCATGCCATACTAGACGTCTACTGCTGGCCGAGAGGCATGACTTCTATCCAGAGGGAAGTAGAGAAAAGTTCCTGGCAAGCACCCTGATGAAACCCACACCCTGACGCCTTAGACTGCTTGCTGCGCCTCGTCCTCCCCGCGCTCACCACCTCATCACCTCTTTCTTACCTGTTGTTGTGCAATTTCGTCCTGTGTTCCAAAACCTTCAGGCCTGAATGTCAGGTTCCGAGTATGCTCGCTCGTCGCAGGATCATAGCACAGATTTAGAGCTACGGTATTCTTTGAATCACATACAGACGCATAATGTGCTAACTACTGTACATAGAGGCCTATGGTCTCCGTGCTACTATAATGCACTTAGCCTGAAACGCTTATTTTGTGGCTCTGTACGTGCATGCCCCTCGAAGACTGCAGCGCGAGTTTGTGCGCAAAAGTGACGCTCACAGAAGGCGCAATGTGTGTGCATTAAGAAGATTGCAACGTGGAGTGGAAGTATACAGTGACGTCTAGTTCCGCCTTCTGGAAAGCCCGAGGACGCTGCGGACGTCTTTACAGAAGTCACATGCACAGGAGAGAACGGAGAACTGCAGAGGGCGAGGCTTCGGCAGTTTTAGAGGTGCGTCAGCTATAGAATCATCTCGGGCCTGCGTTTGCTTTGAAGAAAAGTTGGGTCGTCGTCTGTGGTTGCCCGCTCGATAGCAACAGTTTCACAGAGAAATTCTTGCTCTTGCGGCAGAAGCCTGCATTTCGTAGAAACGACACGATTGAAGTCTGAAGAGCCCGCGGGATCATACCGTCCCGTAGCTCAATAAGCCCTTCGCCTAGCATCAGGTGTTGATCGGTGAGCCTCAAGTGTCAGCAGCCCGAATATCTGGGCTTGTGCTGCAGCTTCCGCCAGAAGCATTTCCTCATTCCATCCAGAAGCACTTGCTCGCTGTTGAAGAGCTTGGGTCGGCCTCACCGTGCTGCCACAAGCTGCTCATTCAATACCATAGGCACGCAGACTGAAGACGAGGCTCTCTCACTGCTGCAAAAAGCATATCACGGCACCATGCTAACACTGATAGAATCAAGGTCACAGGTGCGGGTGGTGACAGGCAATTGCGGCCTAGACGGCTGACGTCGCCAGAGGGCTTCCGTGGTACGAGTGAGCCACAGGGAGTCTTGAATAGTGAACGCGCTCATGATACATGAGGCAGTTTCTACGCTAGAATTCCAGGGCAGCCTACTCAATATGACTGTCCGGGACGACGCAAAAGCCGAGACATTTTTCTGAGCTACTGCACCGACGAATGTCTTACCAGTGGCTACATACGTCAACGGTCTGCTCAAAACATTTTCATGTCTTGCGGGTACCGGGTTTATATATAAAATGCCCCGGGCAGCTTCATTTGCTAATACATGCTTTTGCATGCGTTTAATAGCGCTTTGACTAGTACTTTATCCGGAAAAGGGTCCGGCAGCATGTCTTAACAATGCAGCCTGAGCTACGCACCCTTGGCAGTGCAAATAGATAATTTTTCCGCAAGCTAGAAATACTCCAGGATTTTCTCGTGTAACAGTCTCTCAAAATGAACCTGCTGTTTTAGCAGATGAAAAAAGACTGACCCAGCTTAACGAGCGTGGGTGAACTGTGACTGGCACAGAATGTCATCTGACGCCTCCCGGCTACCTATGTACCTGATGTGGCATCCTGCACTCCCAAGCAATATGAGACAGCTCCTAGTGGACTCCTGCGATTTTTCACGGGGACCGCAAAAACTTATTTAGGGACATTTCGTCCGCACGTACCTTTTGCTGCACCGTTAAGACGATTTTATATAGATGAAGAGAACAAGTGTTGGCATCAGAGACACTTTTCGTTGTCCGTCAACAGCGTCCAGAAGACTAAGCCTGTCGACAAGGCAGGAGCCCCCTCAGCAGCTGGAAGCATGGTAGAAGCTAGCTTGTCTTCTACTTTCGTGGAAAGCGCCGTAACAACCTGGGAAGAACTCGTTTCCTGTAACGCAACCCTTTGGCAGATGGAAAAACTGCAATGCGCACAGTGTTCATCCAAGAGTCGAGGAGTTTCAGATGCAGCTCATATTCCGCGTTTCACAAGGAGGATGCAGACACCATTTCACATGATTGCAACGCTCGAACCGACGCTGCTGTATGCAGAGTATGCGGAAACGCTGAAGATCACCATCTCTACTTCTACCGGAGAGATTAAACCTCGGATTCTATTAGAGAGCTTCTACTCGGCCTTTGTCGTGTGGCTGGTGGCTACTACTGCAAAATCAGCACTCTGAAGCGTGCTCCGGTAGAAAGGAACAACTGCATAAGCTATACTAACCCTTAGCTACGCCGTCAACAAAACGAGCGCAGTACAAGTAGGCGTCCGTGGACTGCTCAGTCCTCCCAGGCGGCTTATCCTGCAACACAAGATTTCTTTGCAGAAGGTTTCTTCGCTCATGTGCCTTTCAGAGAGTCGACTGCTGGGGTCATTGAAAAGCGACAGCGTACATAAGCCCCGCATTGCAACATCAATCTCTCACCCTTGCCTTGTTTGGATCGCCTTTGCTCATATTCGTTCGACTGCGCCCTGGGAGGTCTCTACAGGTCATTGTACTTTATAGCGTGCCGCTGCCTCCCAGCCCGTGTTACTATGTTTAGCGCAGTAAGGCCGAGCGCGTCAGCATTCTGTTTCCCCTGGTGGATATCTGGTCAGGCACCCAGGATTATCCTGTACCGCACTGTCGAGGACTTCTTACCGCATGCAGGTACTTGGCTGGGAGTTGACCCAGAGTTTGGCTCCAGAATGAATCAAATTATCCCTATGCGCCGTGCTCACAACAAATGCAGAGCTTAGCGCATCTCCTGGCTATCAGCAAGCGCAGATGATTGCGTGTAAAAATCAAAAGCCTCTCGGAAAAAAATGAGATAAAATATCAGCAAATCAGGCGTCGTACTCTCGAAATAAAGGAGGACGGCAGGAGGAACAACTTTAGGGAAGCTCATCACATTTCAGTATATCACTTCTTTCATTTTCTGAAAGTTTTAAGTCTTTTCTCTTTCTTCCCTCGCTGGAAGTCGGTACGACAGCTGCCAAAGTAAAAACCCCTGCAACAAAAATTCACGAGCACCTCACTGCATCTGAGGATGCGCGTCGGATCACTTTAAAATCGGTGGCCTGCCGACGACCTAATGGTAAGGAATAGACAATTACCGAGGATTTCATCGCAATTTTCTATCCCCCCAGAAAAAGAGACAAGGGTAATCAACCGAAGAAACGTACACGCCCGTAAGTAGGGGGCATCTCAGCCGCTATGCAGCACTATGGTACAAACTGCGCGTGCTGCTGATGGCCCATCAGCCGACAGTCCGCAGGTGTTCGTAGCTACTCCGTCAAGCTCTGTCGTACGTATGAGCAACGCGGCGAAAAGCTGCTGCTTTTAGCTCTTTGGGGCAATTCACGCGCCGCACACCTGAAAGAAATCTGAGGACGTGCCACCTACAGGAAATCGAGAGTGGTTCTCACCATGAAGTTCAGTACATGCATCTTCTGTTCACGCCGGCGAAGAAATGATCTACAGGTATATATGGCTTCCCCCGAGGGTTCCAGCCCTAATTGAAGTAGCAGGCAGGCAAACAGCGGCCTTGAGGCCTTGGCCTCAGTTGTCGGATACTAACGTTGGACCGCAACCACACTGGCAAATGCGCGGAACAAAACGCGGGAGCATTTGTCTGTGCAAGCCTTCGGTCAATTATTTCATTGCCCTCTGCATGCATGCGGTCATCGCAGTCAACGTTTGCTGCGTTTGACACATTAGCGCTGCCGCGATGGGAGGTCGTTGTCGCAGGGTGCTGCTTGCGGACGGGAAAGTATCACCGGGGAAGGATCACTGTTTTTTTCTTGCATGGAGGGTCACTTCATCATGCGGTTCTGCAACAGCATTGACTGCAGCCTTTTTGTCCCTATTCAGAGCCCTAGAATGCATTCTGATCGATGTTTCTATTCTCCTCCTGCCACAGACGATCTCTGGGCAGTTTTCTAGCAAAGCTACCTAGTGCAATATCATCAATCCAACTTAAAAGTATAAACGATTATCCTAGTCGGAAGCATTCTCCTGTAAAGCATCAGGCTACTGGCAGAAAAGTGATCTTTTATTACACTGCGGGAAGCAATTGACTTCAGCACAGGCTTCGGACTCGCATTCGACGACTTCAGAAGCATAAAACAGTCTGCATCGCTTTACACCTCATGGAGGCAACCGGAAAGGTTGAGCAGATTCTTACGTAATTCAGACTTATCAAAACACCTGGATAAAACTTGGGCTTTGTATCGGTGAAATACCATTGCCGCTGTTCGCACGCGCACAGCGCGCCCCTAGGACGTGTCACGGTAATCGTTGTCCGGTACAATAAAAAACTCCGCGCACACCATTTATGTTACAAAGGCAAGTTCACTTCATCCACGTCAAAACAAACATCAGTTCTCTATGTGCTTAGGTATGACACGGGCACACCTGTTAGATATGTCGGTAACTACTCGAGTATTTTGTCACTGGGCTCAGCGTGCTCTATGCCGATATCGGCCCTCCTGCCATTCCATGTTATTCGAGCTAATCTAACAAAGATTGCCCTCTTCGGGGCTTACAAGCACAAGTTAGTATTTTCCGGGGTAGCAGGAGGACACCTTGCAGCTCATAGAAGGCAAAGGAGTAGGAGAACAGAGTTCCCGCATTTTATGACGAGACACTCGGCAGGAAGCTCTTGCTCATTAGAAGGCCAAGTACTCACGTGAGTCGTCGTCAAAGAAAACATGGTCCTCCGCTCTTTGAAGTACAGTCTCATCCCAGCAGGAAAGTCCCTATATTCATCAGGGGGGTGGTGGTTTTCTTAGAAATGAAAACGTGTGTTGCTTTGTGGAATTACTTCAACAGAGAGCCCGTTACGAGGGTGCGCAAACGAGGAGGCTTGCACGTGTAGTGACATTCTGCACACAGAATCCCGCATTTCGCTCTGAGCTACCGGTGGCGCGACTCACCTGTGTTATTACGGCTGTCGGAAAGCCGTAAGATAATCTAAAATATGGACCCACGTTAGAGTATACGGATGGCAAGCTAGCGCTGCTTTTTGCGGGAACCGCATTCGCGGCTTCGCGCGTACCTGTGAGTACACAGAACAGGTAATCTGAAACGATTCAAATCATATGTTAAATTGGTGCGCCCTCCTTATTCTAGTAGACTGCACGTTCCGCGTGACCTAACAGTAGGCCAGGTTAACATCATATCAAGTAAAGTTTATTATGTAGATGCCAGAAAGTTGGACGGTCGTTATTCAATAGAGGATGTCCCCGACAGTAACCAGCCCTGCTATTTTGCACTGCACATGCACTGTTCCTCTGCTATGCACAAAGGGCATCTCGCATTTCGACGGCACGCTGATGAAACAGCTTAACAAGTTGGGCTCATACTTGTCCGCGCGAGACGTGTTATCCGCCCGACTCTCGTAAGCGGCGCAAAATCCTAAGGGCTTGAAGGCAAAACAGATCAATACAGAGCGAGGTGCTCACGATTAAACGAGCTCCAGATCATGATATCGACCCGCGGCGTTCACGCGTTTCTGTCAAGCTCACCCTTTCCTGTGGGACGCAGTAAGCTCGGATCAAAACCCAGCCCCGACGTCTCCACTATTTTTTTCTTTTACAAATCATAGCAACAAATTAGCGCAAAGCTTACGTAGATTGAACCTCCGTTGGAGATGCGCGCGCGACTTTCTAACAAGGGAAAAGGCATTGGCGCGGTTGCAGCAGATGCATCGTAAAATAGTGTCGAAACGTCACGCCAGCTGTTCAGGTCTATGGCAAGTCTTCAACGCGTACTCTCTCCTTTGTCGTGCATTCATCCGTTAGTCTATTCACTTTTTCGATGTCCATGCCTTTCTTTCTGCTACAGCTTGTGGCAGCACAATCAGGATTTGATCGCAGACTTCGTCAGTTACGTCAGCTCGTCACTTGAAAACAGATTTACAGTAATCCAGAGAGCAAGAGGGTGGTAGATGGAGGACCACGCCTATTACATTTTAGTGGCTTGCTCTGATCTGCAGCAGATGACACGTAAACCAGTCCTCGTCTCGAAAACAGCGCTCTTCCCGCAGGCGGTGCCAATCGACACTCCGTCCTTGAAAACCGGTGCGCTCCTACATTCGGGAGTAATAAGCAGAGTTTCTCTGGGCTTGAAAGTATATGGCTGACTCCTCTCTCAACGCTCGATACGGTCCTGCATAAGCGGACCGAGGGCTCGATATGTGCCATTCACGTATAACCATTTAGGAACTGCCGGTGTCCGCTGTCGCTACTGCTACTTTCCCGTGGAAGGCTTCCAGTGCTGCAGTGACATAAGGTGCATTCACGCCAGTCCCATGCTGCATCGAGAATTCGGATTAATGCAGGGCCAGAGGATCTCTGCCCAGCTACAAAAAGCGTGGTTTCGTCATCGTACGAGAGAGGGACTATAGGGTTCACACGGCGCAAAGTGCTTGCGCGGCAATCTTCTGCGCGAGCTCAGAAAACTGTACCAGATGGCACGTTTTCCCAAAACACGACACACCGTAGAACTAGAAACCCAGTTGGTGCAGCTCGTACATAGGTCAGCACATACATACGCCGGCTAAGGCCGAATACTTCCTGCTATGGCCGTCCGTATCAACGCGGAGCACTCTACAGACACCAGATTTGCTCGTGGACACATCTTGTACGAGGGTACGCCAGTTCCTGAAGCGCCAAACAGCTGGGCGCATTCTGTCTGCGACGATGTGCATTCAGTGCTCTTTACGCGGGAGCACAGCTCTCAACGTGAATAATGATGACCGTGCACTCGACGGCCAAAAGCTGTCGAGTCTCTCTCACACTCAAACGGACGCCACTGAACAGGGCCACGGATAAAAATATCTGCTTTGCCGTAATCCGGATATCGTAGCGACAAGCTGCACGACGCCGACTTGCCCGCCGGACTGATGTTGGCATCATCCCAGGTCCTGGAAACATCTATGGAGTAGTGAATGCCGTCTGTGCCCTCAGTTCCAGCGCATGCGTCGGAATAGATATATATATATATATATATATACATCTGCGTGCTGACCGGGCTGCGTCAGTCAGCGCTGGAATATCCTCCAGAGGTGTCTCTGCACAAATTAGAATGACACAGTCAGATTCAATGCAACATGACGGATTACGAAATTTTTCAACCCGACACCCTTTGATACAGAGCTAGCGAAATACCGAAAAAAAAGTGCATCCTTCTCGATTGATCGTCTGCCTTGTTCGGATCTCTGCACTTTCGTGGCTGATGCCAGCCGCGGAGCCCAGGACTACCAGCTTGAGATTTCTTCGGAAAGGCAGTACTCGAGCCTTCAGTGCTCAGAATCTGCACCCCGGTGCCCGGTATTTCAGGTCATTCTTCTTCTCGAGGCAGCATCGTAAGCGCGGTGCGTTTGCACATAGAACTCCATCCACCCCAAGGACATGCTTGTTTTATTCGAGCGCTGCAGGGCTGAGGGTCGTCGCTTGTGGATCCTCCGCCGGTCCTTTAAACCTGGAACTCATATCTTCCTTCACAAGGGTGCTATACTCGCCCCTCCTGTACGCCATAAAAGTCATCATCGAAAAACGGGCATTGCAACTAGATAGCGCTGACAGTCTCCTTAGGAGATGACATCCGCTCCATTTGATGGCGCCATCTTCCTGTCTCTAGTTCCGCATTAGCTCTTCCTGTCGAAAGGCTATCATTGCTCCCCCCCCTACCTGACGACGACTTATAAAGTCCCCAGGTATAATTGAATGTCCGGCTCGAGAGGAGCTTGACTGTAAGCAGAGCTTGCTTTTCGTAGGTTTGGTGTCAAACATGTGGTCTCTGTCCATCGGGCGCAAAGATGAGGCGAGAGGATTTGAGCGTTCTCTGTCATACTCGATGCCCTTGTAGTACACGGGGGCTCCTACTCGCCTGCAGGGTCCTTGTCTGGCAACCGACTGAAGGTATCCGTAAACGAGTAATGCGCTGCATGATGCGGGATAGTCCTCCGTCTCCCCGTGATTGGAGGCAAAGTGGTGTACTCAATCAGTTTAGAATTCCGCCTTCTTCCGAAATCATAGTGGCCATGTGCTACGGCCGACCCCATCATGGGTGCCCGAAATACCAGTAGGCGCATCCAACAAAGATGGGCTTTCTGTCAGAGGGCAGAAGCTCAGAACGTTACTGAAAAGAGCAAGCAGGAATGCAGAAACTGTGGTCCTCGTTTAGAGGCCTTTTGATGCTGACCAGAATCCTTGACTCCCTTCATTTCTATCCAAAAGACAGCCGATCTGACAGGTCCTGAAGCAGAACGTTCAAGTTGCCCCTCGAAACGAAACCTGCCCTTCCTGCCAGTGCCAGTGCTCCTTCACGAGCAACAATTCTCTGTCTCATGGTAAACGTGGTCAGCTTCTACTCTCCTATGGCAAGGCCTTCCATATTCGAAGCACCACAACCAAGAAGACGATCCGTCCACCAGCTATGTACGCCTCTCCACCCTGTGTGGCCCTCAAGCGATCACGGCTCTCTAGTTCGCTTCTACTGTATAAGGCGTATACGACAGACATGCCAGTGGATTCCCGAGCGCTGCTGACAGCTTTCTTCCCCCCACGTTGTCCAAAATCATGGTTGCCGGCGGAAGCCTCGTACATTGGTTCGTGCAGCTGAGCTATTGTATTGCGGAGTACACTGTCACCTCCGCATAGAAATGTCGGGCGAATGGAGGAGACAGCGTGGCGACGGTGTCCGAGGAGGGCCAACATAAATGTGCGGGGAGGATAAGAAGCACGGCGCGGGCACGATTTCGTTTCTTCTTGCCAGGGAAACCACTATATTTTGTAGTCGCATTTTGTTGTCTGTGTGGAAGCAAGTCAACATGCTGAAGCTCCACATGGAACACTTCGTTAGTAGACATAGAGGAAGACCTGAATGCGACGCGCTGAGTCAATGCTTTTGCCATGACATACAAATGCTCTCCACTAACCTTCTGACAAGCCACGAACCTGACAGGTACTGACAAATACGCGGTAGCGCGCAGGGCCTCCTTACGTCGGCTCAGCTCCAGCTGCGCTCACCAGCTCCATGTATTCATGATCCGTGTAGCAAGACTCGCGGCGCACCCCGTCAAGTAGGATACTGTATGCATCTGCCCTCGGACGTGCACCATAATACTGTACTGCGTTCCGCGACTGAATAACAGCACCCTAGGCAACTCTGGAATCTCCCATACTGGCGCTGTAATGTAGTCACTAGGCTTTATTCGATTGCATTTCTGTCAGTCGGTCCACCGTCCTGCTCTCTATGTGCAGAATAGCCCATAGAGAGGACTGCCCTAGTATGTTACGTGCAAGGTAGTATCATCGCATCATATGATACTCGGAAAAAGAAGGAAAGCGGGGAGCACAAAGACTCGTAAATCCTGTGGCGCCTATTTCTTCTTTATTTGTGAGCTTGCCATAGGATCCTAGAGTGGTGGAATCGCACGCTTGAGCACACGCCTCCGAGCGATGAATGTTCAGTAAGCCTGGATACAGTGATCGAGGGTAATCGGACCCCAGCTGTTTGCGAAGCGCTCTATTCTTTTGAGAATCTTCAAAAGGAACAGAACACAAGACATCTAGTACCATATGAGACTGACGATAAGAAGATGCCGGCCTCCTAATCCCGCACACTGCACATTCCTGTGACCGAGCGTTAGGCCAGTCTGAACAACATATCAGACTACGTATGTCGAAAGGATTCATATAAACATCGCAGACGAGGATTCAGCAGGGGGGGTCACCATGAGTCGCAAGCCACTTGTATTGTCATCGCACATGCATCACGCCTCAGATACTCAAATCGGGGTCCCTTCAGTTTCTAAACTTGCTGCTGATACATTATATACGACTTGCCATTCTACTGGTCGAGCTGCTTGTCGACACGAGACCTGGGGAGTGCGCCCGACTCACATCACTGACGCAGAAGACCCAGAGCGTACAGATCTGCCGAAGCAGAGAACAACGAGGTCCGCACGACTACCCGGTAAGAGCCAGTGCTGTTGAGGTTGCCACGGTCTGGAGGACGAACACGACTAGGTGCACGCAAGCACTCCGGATGCTGGAGAGACGTTTGCTTGTTGCTGGCTTGTTAAATCGGTGCGACAGAAACCCCGGTTGACGTCCTGCAAAAGCGCTACGGCTTCTAGCAACGAACGCAGCCTCCCTGGTTACACATTCACATGTTTACAATACTTCCGAGGCTTCTGAGTGAGTCAAATTTTATGCCTCCCGTGCCTTCGATTTGCACTGATTTCAAGCGGTCACTTGGCGGAGTCATATTGAAGAAGCCGCGCTGCAGTGCTTGACCGCTTTTCTCTACGTCGAATCCCTGACTGTCTTGCAACAGGGGTCACCAGAGGAGGCCAGGATCCGAAAGAGCGGCCAAGCTGGGTTTGTCGCAGTGAACGCCCAACCACCAAGAGGAAATCTGGCTCATTGCCGAAGAGCTCCCCCCTCTGCCATGATCTGAACTCTGTCAGTCTCAGTAGCCAAATTTCGTGTAATGTATTCGTCGCAGCAAAAGGAGCTCTATGACAGTCAGAAAGGGTCTGCGGCACTCCCTGTTCTCAGCGTTCAGCTTGCTTCTCTGCAGATATATGAAGTCTTCCCCTCCACTCACCTGGGCCGACTACCTAGCAGCCGACATGCCGGCGATCTACCCCCCGCTCAGCTGGCTGACCATCATCAAACGCGAGTGTATTCCTCCCACCGACACCCCGCGCTAAGTGTCGAGATCTGGGTGGGCTGTAGTTGAATGTTCCCTGCATATTCACAACCTGCGCTCGTGAAACTATGGATCAGTAGTGCGCGGCCACAACGCAAGAAGCACGGAGTCTCAGATAGTGAGGTTCACCCGGTTCTACCTCTCTCCTCCGTACCACCTGCACCATTTGATACGTCTCCTCGGAACTCTATACAGTTTCCGCCCACCGGTTCTGAATTGTATGAGGCGTCGCCGACGGCATTCAAATCAGACCGACACGTTCGGTGCTGAGCATGTCGCTTTAATTCCCCGATGCTATCTCCCGCTCACGTTTTCGCTCCAGCCCTTCTCGCATTGTGATTACTGCCTCCTGAGTAGTGCAGGGACGTCATTGTTGATGGCTTTGACGCTTCTATCAAGCTCAGACATCCATATCAGCTGGGAACTGGTCGATAAGGCAACATCGCCTTCGCCGTCAAAGGCCGTCCCCGCGCTTCACGAAGGGCACGTCCTGCCGCAACCTCGGAGACCTCGTTCGGGATCTGGCTAAACAGCATCCACAGTTTTTTCGGAGCTTGCTCCATACGAGTTGGGCAGCCGGTGCGGTCAAATTCAGTATTTGAACGAGCTCCAGATCACGATATCGACCTCCGGCGTTCAGGCGTTTCTGTCACGCTCACCCTTTCCTGTGGGACGCAGTAAGCTCGGATCAAAACCCAGCCCCGACGTCTCCACTATTTTTTACTTTTACAAATCATAGCAACAAATTAGCGCAAAGCTTACGTAGACCGCACCTCCGTTGAAGATGCGCGCGCGACTTTTGAAGAAGGGAAAAGGCACTGGCGCGGTTGCAGAAGGTGCATCGTAAAATAGTGTCGAAACGTCACGCCAGCTGTTCAGGTCTATGGCAATTCTTCAACGCGTACTGTCTCCTTTGTCGTGCATTCATCCGTTAGTCTATTCGCTTTTTCGATGTCCATGCCTTTCTTTCTGCTACAGCTTGTGGCAGCACAATCAGGATTTGATCGCAGACTTCGTCAGTTACGTCAGCTTGTCAGTGAAAACAGATTTACAGCAAGCCAGAGAGCAAGAGGGTGGTAGATGGAGGACCACGCCTATTACACTTTAGTGGCTTGCTCTGATCTGCAGCAGATGACACGTAAACCAGTCCTCGTCTCGAAAACAGCGCTGCCCCCGCAGGCGGTGCCCATCGACATTCCGTCCTTGAAAACCGGTGTGCTCCTACATTCGGGAGTAATAAGCAGAGTTTCTCTGGGCTTGGAAGTATATGATTGACTCCTCCCTCAACGCTCGATACGGTCCTGCATAAGCGGACCGAAGGCTCGATATGTGCCATTCACGTATAACCATTTAGGGACTGCCGGTGTCCACTGTCGCTACTGCTACTTTCCCGTGGAAGGCTTCCAGTGCTGCAGTGACATAAGGTGCATTCACGCCAGTCCCATGCTGCATCGAGAATCCGGATTAATGCAGGGCCAGAGGATCTCTGCACAGCTACAAAAAGCGTGGTTTTGTTATCGTGCGAGAGATTGACTATAGGGTTCACACGGCGCAAAGTGCTTGCGCGGCAATTTTCTGCGCGAGCTCAGAAAACTGTACGAGATGGCACGTTTCCCAAAACACGACACACCGTAGAACTAGAAGCCCAGTTGGTGCAGCTCGTACATATGTCAGCACATACATACGCCGGCGAAGGCCGAATACTTCCTACTATGGCCGTCCATATCAACGCGGAGCACTCTACAGACACCAGATTTGCTCGTGGACACATCTTGTACGAGGGTACGCCAGTTCCTGAAGCGCCAAACAGCTGGGCGCATTCTGTCTGCGACGATGTGCATTCAGTGCTCTTTACGCGGGAGCACAGCTCTCAACGTGAATAATGATGACCGTGCACTCGACGGCCAAAAGCTGTCGAGTCCCTCTCACACTCAAACGGACGCCACTGAACAGGGCCACGGATAAAAATATCTGCTTTGCTGTAATCCGGATATCGTAGCGACAAGCTGCACGACGCCGACTTGCCCGCCGGACTGATGTTGGCATCATCCCAGGTCCTGGAAACATCTTTGGAGTAGTGAATGCCGTCTGTGCCCTCAGTTCCAGCGCATGCGTCGGAATAGATATAATATATATATATATACATCTGCGTGCTGACCGGGCTGCATCAGACAGCGCTGGGATATCCTCCAGAGGCGTCTCTGCACAAATTAGAATGACACAGTCAGATTCAATGCAACATGACGGATTACGAAATTCTTCAACCCGACACCCTTTGATACAGAGCTAGCGAAATACCGAAAAAAAAGTGCATCCTTCTCGATTGGTCGCCTGCCTTGTTCTGATCTCTACACTTTCGTGGTTGATGCCAGCCGCGGAGCCCAGGACTACCAGCTTGAGATTTCTTCGGAAAGGCAGTACTCGAGCCTTCAGTGCTCAGAATCTGCACCCCGGTGCCCGGTATTTCAGGTCATTCTTCTTCTCGAGGCAGCATCGTAAGCGCGGTGCGTTTGCACATAGAGCTCCATCCACCCCAAGGACATGCTCGTTTTATTCGAGCGCTGCAGGGCTGAGGGTCGTCGCTTGTGGATCCTCCGCCGTCCTTCAAACCTGGAACTCATATCTTCCTTCACAAGGGTGCTATACTCGCCCCTCCTGTACGCCATAAAAGTCATCATCGGAAAACGGGCATTGCAACTAGATAACGCTGACAGTCTCCTTAGGAGATGACGTCCGCTCCATTTGATGGCGCCATCTTCCTGTCTCTAGTTCCGCATTAGCTCTTCCTGTCGAAAGGCTATCATTGCTCCCCCCCCCTACCTGACGCCGACTTATAAAGTCCCCAGGTATAATTGAATGTCCGGCTCGAGAAGAGCTTGACTGTAAGCAGAGCTTGCTTTTCGTAGGTTTGGTGTCAAAAATGTGGTCTCTGCCCATCGGGCGCAAAGATGAGGCGAGAGGATTTGAGCGTTCTCTGTCATAGTCGATGCCCTTGTAGTACACGGGGGATCCTACTCGCCTGCAGGGTCCTTGTCTGGCAACCTACTGAAGGTATCCGTAAACGAGTAATGCGCTGCACGATCCGGGATAGTCCTCCGTCTCCCCGTGATTGGAGGCAAAGTGGTGTACTCAATCAGTTTAGAATTCCGCCTTCTTCCGAAATCATAGTGGCCATGTGCTACGGCCGACCCCATCATGGGTGCCCGAAATACCAGTAGGCGCATCCAACAAAGATGGGCTTTCTGTCAGAGGGCAGAAGCTCAGAACGTTACTGAAAAGAGCAAGCAGGAATGCAGAAACTGTGGTCCTCGTTTAGAGGCCTTTTGATGCTGACCAGAATCCTTGACTCCCTTCATTTCTATCCAAAGGACAGCCGATCTGACAGGTCCTGAAGCAGAACGTTCAAGTTGCCCTCGAAACGAAACCTGCCCTTCCTGCCAGTGCCAGTGCTCCTTCACGAGCAACAATTCTCTGTCTCATGGTAAACGTGGTCAGCTTCTACTCTCCTACGGCAAGGCCTTCCATATTCGAAGTACCACAACCACGAGGACGATCCGTCCACCAGCTATGTACGCCTCTCCACCCTGTGTGGCCCTCAAGCGATCACGGCTCTCTAGTTCGTTTCTACTGTATAAGGCGTATACGACAGACATGCCAGTGGATTCCCGAGCGCTGCTGACAGCTTTCTTCCCCCCACGTTGTCCAAAATCATGGTTGCCGGCGGAAGCCTCGTACATTGGTTCGTGCAGCTGAGCTATTGTATTGCGGAGTACACTGTCACCTCCGCATATAAATGGCGGGCGAATGGAGGAGATAGCGTGGCGACGGTGTCCGAGAAGGGCCAACATAAATGTGCGGGGAGGATAAGAAGCACGGCGCGGGCACGATTTCGTTTCTTCTTGCCAGGGAAACCTCTATATTTCGTACTCGCATTCGGTTGTCTGTGTGGAAACAAGTCAACATGCTGAAGCTCCACATGGAACACTTCGTTAGTAGACATAGAGGAAGACCTGAATGCGACGCGCTGAGTTAGTGCTTTTGCCATGACAGACAAATGCTCTCCACTAACCTTCTGACAAGCCACGAACCTGACAGGTACTGACAAATACGCGGTAGGTCGCAGTGCCTCCTTACGTCGGCTCAGCTCCAGCTCCACTCACCAGCTCCACGTATTCATGATCCGTGTAGCAAGAGTCGCGGCGCACCCCGTCAAGCAGGATACTGTATGCATCTGCCCTCGGACGTGCACCATAATCCTGTTCTGCGTTCCGCGTCTGAGTGACAGCACCCTAGGCAACTCTGGAATCTCCCATACTGGCGCCGTAATGTAGTCACTAGGCTCTATTCGATTGCATTTCTGTCAGTCGGTCCACCGTCCTGCTCTCTATGTGCAGAATAGCCCTTAGAGAAGACTAGCCTAGTATGTTACGTGCAAGGTTGTATCATCGCACCGTATGGTACTCGGAAAAAGAAGGAAAGCGGGAGCACAAAGACTCGTGAATCCTGTGGCGCCTATTTATTCCTTATTTGTGAGCTTGTAATAGGGTCCTAGAGTGGTGGAATCGCACCCTTGAGCACACGCCTCCGAGCGATGAATGTTCAATGCTGGATACACTGGTCGAGGGTAATCGGACCCCAGCTGTTTGCGAAGAGCTCTATTCTCTTGAGAATATTCAAAGGGAGCAGAACACAAGCCATCTAGTACCATATGAGACTGACGATAAGAAGATGCCGGCCTCCTAATCCCGCACACTGCACATTCCTGTGACCGAGAGTTAGGCCAGTCTGAACAACATATAAGACTACGTATGTCGAAAGGATGCATATAAACATCGCAGACGAGGATTCAGCACGGGGGGTCACCATGAGTCGCAAGCCACTTGTATTGTCATCGCACATGCATCACGCCTCAGATACTCACATCGGGGTCCCTTCAGTTTCTAAACTTGCTGCTGATACATTATATACGACTTGCCATTCTACTGGTCGAGCTGCTTGTCAACTCGCGACCTGGGGAGTGCGCCGGACTCACATCACTGACGCAGAAGACCCAGAGCGTACAGATCTGCCGAAGCAGAGAACAACGAGGTCCGCATGACTACCCGGTAAGAGCCAGTGCTGTTGAGGTTGCCCGCGTCTGAAGCCGAACACGACTAGGTGCATGCAAGCACTCCGGATGCTGGAGAGACCTTTGCCTTTTGCTGACTTGTCAAATCGGTGCGACAGAAACCCCGGTTGACGTCCTGCAAAAGCGCTACGGCTTCTAGCAACGAACGCAGCCTTCCTGGTTACACGTTCACATGTTTACAATACTTCCGAGGCTCGTGGGAAAGTCAAATTTTATGCCTCCCGTGCCTTCGATGTGCACTGATTTCAAACGGTCACTTGGCGGAGTTATACTGAAGAAGCCGCGCTGCAGTGCGTGACCGTTTTGCTCTACTTCGACTACCTGATTGCCTTGCAACAGGGCTCACCAGACGAAGCCAGGACCCGGAAGAGCGGCCAAGCAGGGTTTGTCGCAGTGAACGCCAAACCACCAAGAGGAAATCAGGCTGATTGCCAAAGACCTCCCCCTCTGCCATGATCTGAATCCTGTCACTCTCAGTAGTCAAATTTCGTGTAATGTATTCGTCGCAGCACAAGGAGCTCCATGACAGTCAAAACGGGTCTACGGCTCTCCCTGTTCTCAGTGTCCAGCTTCTTTACAGATATATGAAGTCTTCCCTTCCACTCGCCTTCGTCGACTACCTAGCAGACGACCTGCCGGCGATCTACCCCCCGCTCAGCTGGCTGACCATCATCAAACGCGAGTGTATTCCTCCCACCGACACCCAGCGCTAAGTGTCGAGATCTGGGTGGGCTGTAGTTGAATATTCCCTGCATACTCACAACCTGCGCTCGTGAAACTATGGATCAGTAGTGCGCGGCCACAACGCAAGAAGCACGGAGTCTCAGATAGTGAGGTTCACCCGGTTCTACCTCTCTCCTCCGTACCACCTGCACCATTTGATACGTCTCCTCGGAAGTCTATACCGTTTCCGCCCACCGGTTCTGAATTGTATGAGGCGTCGCCGACGGCATTCAAATCAGACCGACACGTTCGGTGCTGAGCATGTCGCTTTAATTCCCCGATGCTATCTCCCGCTCACGTTTTCGCTCCAGCCCTTCTCGCATTGTGATTACTGCCTCCTGAGTAGTACAGGGACGTCATTGTTGATGGCTTTGATGCTTCTATCAAGCTCAGACATCCATATCAGCTGGGAATTGGTCGATAAGGTAGCATCGCCTTCGCCGTCAAAGGCCGTCCCCGCGCTTCACGAAGGGCACGTCCTGCCGCAACCTCGGAGACCTCGTTCGGGATCTGGCTAAACAGCATCCACAGTTTTTTCGGAGCTTGCTCCATACGAGTTGGGCAGCCGGTGCGGTCAAATTCAGTATTTGAACGAGCTCCAGATCACGATATCGACCTCCGGCGTTCAGGCGTTTCTGTCACGCTCACCCTTTCCTGTGGGACGCAGTAAGCTCGGATCAAAACCCAGCCCCGACGTCTCCACCATTTTATTCTTTTACAAATCATAGCAACAAATTAGCGCAAAGCTTAGGTAGACCGCACCTCCGTTGGAGAAGCGCGCGCGACTTTTGAAGAAGGGAAAAGGCATTGGCGCTGTTGCAGAAGATGCATCGTAAATAGTGTCGAAACGTCACGCCAGCTGTTCAGATCTATGGCAAGTCTTCAACGCTTTCTCTCTCCTTTGTAATGCATTCATCCGTTAGTCTATTCACTCTTTCGATGTCCATGCCTTTCTTTCTGCTACAGCTTGTGGCAGCACACTCAGGATTTGATCGCAGACTTCGTCAGTTACGTCAGCTCGTCAGTGAAAACAGATTTACAGCAATCCAGAGGGCAAGAGGGTGGTAGATGGAGGACCACGCCTATTACACTTTAGTGTCCGGCTCTTTTTTGCAGCAGAGGACACGCAAGAGCAGTCCTCGTCTCGAAAACAGCGCTCCCCCCGCAGGCGGTGCCATCGACACTCCGTCCTTGAAAACCGGTGCGCTCCTACATTCGGGAGTAATAAGCAGAGTTTCTCTGGGCTTGGAAGTATATGACTGACTCCTCCCCCAACGCTCGATACGGTCCTGCATAAGCGGACCAAAGGCTCGATATGTGCCATTAATGTATAACCGTTTTGGAACTGCCGATGTCCGCTGTCGCTACTGCTACTTTCCTGTGGAAGGCTTCCAGTGCTGCAGTGACATAAGGTGCATTCACGCCAGTCACAAGCTGCATCGAGAATTCGGATTAATGCAGGGCCAGAGGATCTCTGCCCAGCTACAAAAAGCGTGGTTTTGTCATCGTACGAAAGACTGACTATAGGGTTCACACGCAGCAAAGTGCTTGTGCGGCAATTTTCTGCGCGAGCTCAGGAAACTGTACCAGATGGCACGTTTTCCCAAAACACGACACACCGTAGAACTAGAAACCCAGTTGGTGCAGCTCGTACATAGGTCAGCACATACATACGCCGGCTAAGGCCGAATACTTCCTGATGTGGCCGTCCGTATCAACGCGGAGCACTCTACAGACACCAGATTTGCTCGTGGACACATCTTGTACGAGGGTACGCCAGTTCCTGAAGCGCCAAACAGCTGGGCGCATTCTGTCTGCGACGATGTGCATTCAGTGCTCTTTACGCGGGAGCACAGCCCTCATCGTGAATAATGATGACCGTGCACTCGACGGCCAAAAGCTGTTGAGTCTCTCTCACACTCAAATGGACGCCACTGAGCAGGGCCTCGGATAAAAATATCTGCTTTGCTGTAATCCCGATATCGTAGTGATGAGCTGCTCAACGCCAACTTGCCCGCCGGACTGATGTTGGCATCATCCCAGGTCCTGGAAGCATCTATAGAGTAGTGAACGCCGTCTGTGCCCTCAGTTCCAGCGCATGCGTCGCGAAAGATATATATATATATATATGTATATATATACATCTGCGTGCTGACCGGGCTGCGTCAGTCAGCGCTGGGATATCCTCCAGAGGTGTCTCTGCACAAATTAGAATGACACAGTCAGATTCAATGCAACATGACGGATTACGAAATTCTTCAACCCGGCATCCTCTGATACAGAGCTAGCGAAATACCGAAAAAAAGTCCATCCTTCTCGATTGGTCGTCTGCCTTGTTCGGATCTCTGCACTTTCGTGGCTGATGCCAGCCGCGGAGCCCAGGACTACCAGCTTGAGATTTCTTCGGAAAGGCAGTACTCGAGCCTTCAGTGCTCAGAATCTGCACCCCGGTGCCCGGTATTTCAGGTCATTCTTCTTCTCGAGGCAGCATCGTAAGCGCGGTGCGTTTGCACATAGAGCTCCATCCACCCCAAGGACATGCTCGTTTTATTCGAGCGCTGCAGGGCTGAGGGTCGTCGCTTGTGGATCCTCCGCCGGTCCTTCAAACCTGGAACTCATATCTTCCTTCACAAGGGTGCTATACTCGCCCCTCCTGTACGCCATAAAAGTCATCATCGGAAAACGGGAATTGCAACTAGATAACGCTGACAGTCTCCTTAGGAGATGACATCAGCTCCATTTGATGGCGCCATCTTCCTGTCTCTAGTTCCGCATTAGCTCTTCCTGTCGAAATGCTATCATTGCTCCCCCCCCTACCT